>NW_026700901.1:0-47846 GCF_030435755.1 Ochotona princeps
AACTCCACATTCACAGGCAACTTCAGCGCCACAGCCGTTTTCAGATAGCCCTCAATGCAAAGGCTCTAGACGCAAATATTGGTGTGAGAGCTAATTCAATCAAGGAAACACTGCATGTTGGTGAAGGGCATATTGAAGAAGGATCAGCCGAGTGGTTCTTGTGGGAGAACAACTCCATTTGGCTCACTAACTTCACACACCATCAGGCTTCCAAGCAGCTCTCAAGGAAACTCAGTTTTCACACTCTATGTTTAGTGCCATTTGAGTGCATTATCTAGGAATGAACTTGGTAGAGCATCCCACACAAACGAATGCTCCACATGCGGGTTTCACATGCAACCAACTCCACATTCACAGGCAACTTCAGCGCCACATCCGTTTTCAGATAGTTCTCAATGCAAAGGCTCTAGACGCAAATATTGGTGTGAGAGCTAATTCAATCAAGGAAACACTGCATGTTGGTGAAGGGCATATTGAAGAAGGATCAGCCGAGTGGTTCTTGTGGGAGAACAACTCCATTTGGCTCACTAACTTCACACACCATCAGGCTTCCAACCAGCTCTCAAGGAAACTCAGTTTTCACACTCTATGCTTAGTGCCCTTTGCATGGCTAGCACTGAAATGAACCTGGTAGAGCATCCCACACAAACGAATGCTCCACATGCGGGTTTCACATGCCACCAACTCCACATTCACAGGCAACTTCAGCGCCACAGCCGTTTTCAGATAGCCCTCAATGCAAAGGCTCTAGACGCAAATATTGGTGTGAGAGCTAATTCAATCAAGGAAACACTGCATGTTGGTGAAGGGCATATTGAAGAAGCATCAGCCGAGTGGTTCTTGTGGGAGAACAACTCCATTTGGCTCACTAACTTCACACACCATCAGGCTTCCAAGCAGCTCTCAAGGAAACTCAGTTTTCACACTCTATGCTTAGTGCCCTTTGCATGGCTAGCACTGAAATGAACCTGGTACAGCATCCCACACAAACGAATGCTCCACATGCGGGTTTCACATGCCACCAACTCCACATTCACAGGCAACTTCAGCGCCACAGCCGTTTTCAGATAGCCCTCAATGCAAAGGCTCTAGACGCAAATATTGGTGTGAGAGCTAATTCAGTCAAGGAAACACTGCATGTTGGTGAAAGGCATATTGAAGAAGGAGCAGCCGAGTGGTTCTTGTGGGAGAACAACTCCATTTGGCTCACTAACTTCACACACCATCAGGCTTCCAAGCAGCTCTCAAGGAAACTCAGTTTTCACACTCTATGTTTAGTGCCATTTGAGTGCTTTATCTAGGAATGAACTTGGTAGAGCATCCCACACAAACGAATGCTCCACATGCGGGTTTCACATGCCACCAACTCCACATTCACAGGCAACTTCAGCGCCACAGCCGTTTTCAGATAGTTCTCAATGCAAAGGCTCTAGACGCAAATATTGGTGTGAGAGCTAATTCAATCAAGGAAACACTGCATGTTGGTGAAGGGCATATTGAAGAAGGATCAGCCGAGTGGTTCTTGTGGGAGAACAACTCCATTTGGCTCACTAACTTCACACACCATCAGGCTTCCAAGCAGCTCTCAAGGAAACTCAGTTTTCACACTCTATGCTTAGTGCCCTTTGCATGGCTAGCACTGAAATGAACCTGGTAGAGCATCCCACACAAACGAATGCTCCACATGCGGGTTTCACATGCCACCAACTCCACATTCACAGGCAACTTCAGCGCCACAGCCGTTTTCAGATAGCCCTCAATGCAAAGGCTCTAGACGCAAATATTGGTGTGAGAGCTAATTCAATCAAGGAAACACTGCATGTTGGTGAAGGGCATATTGAAGAAGCATCAGCCGAGTGGTTCTTGTGGGAGAACAACTCCATTTGGCTCACTAACTTCACACACCATCAGGCTTCCAAGCAGCTCTCAAGGAAACTCAGTTTTCACACTCTATGCTTAGTGCCCTTTGCATGGCTAGCACTGAAATGAACCTGGTAGAGCATCCCACACAAACGAATGCTCCACATGCGGGTTTCACATGCCACCAACTCCACATTCACAGGCAACTTCAGCGCCACAGCCGTTTTCAGATAGCCCTCAATGCAAAGGCTCTAGACGCAAATATTGGTGTGAGAGCTAATTCAATCAAGGAAACACTGCATGTTGGTGAAGGGCATATTGAAGAAGGATCAGCCGAGTGGTTCTTGTGGGAGAACAACTCCATTTGGCTCACTAACTTCACACACCATCAGGCTTCCAAGCAGCTCTCAAGGAAACTCAGTTTTCACACTCTATGTTTAGTGCCATTTGAGTGCTTTATCTAGGAATGAACTTGGTAGAGCATCCCACACAAACGAATGCTCCACATGCGGGTTTCACATGCCACCAACTCCACATTCACAGGCAACTTCAGTGCCACAGCCGTTTTCAGATAGCCCTCAATGCAAAGGCTCTAGACGCAAATATTGGTGTGAGAGCTAATTCAGTCAAGGAAACACTGCATGTTGGTGAAAGGCATATTGAAGAAGGATCAGCCGAGTGGTTCTTGTGGGAGAACAACTCCATTTGGCTCACTAACTTCACACACCATCAGGCTTCCAAGCAGCTCTCAAGGAAACTCAGTTTTCACACTCTATGCTTAGTGCCCTTTGCATGGCTAGCACTGAAATGAACCTGGTAGAGCATCCCACACAAACGAATGCTCCACATGCGGGTTTCACATGCCACCAACTCCACATTCACAGGCAACTTCAGCGCCACAGCCGTTTTCAGATAGCCCTCAATGCAAAGGCTCTAGACGCAAATATTGGTGTGAGAGCTAATTCAATCAAGGAAACACTGCATGTTGGTGAAGGGCATATTGAAGAAGGATCAGCCGAGTGGTTCTTGTGGGAGAACAACTCCATTTGGCTCACTAACTTCACACACCATCAGGCTTCCAAGCAGCTCTCAAGGAAACTCAGTTTTCACACTCTATGTTTAGTGCCATTTGAGTGCATTATCTAGGAATGAACTTGGTAGAGCATCCCACACAAACGAATGCTCCACATGCGGGTTTCACATGCAACCAACTCCACATTCACAGGCAACTTCAGCGCCACATCCGTTTTCAGATAGTTCTCAATGCAAAGGCTCTAGACGCAAATATTGGTGTGAGAGCTAATTCAATCAAGGAAACACTGCATGTTGGTGAAGAGCATATTGAAGAAGGATCAGCCGAGTGGTTCTTGTGGGAGAACAACTCCATTTGGCTCACTAACTTCACACACCATCAGGCTTCCAACCAGCTCTCAAGGAAACTCAGTTTTCACACTCTATGCTTAGTGCCCTTTGCATGGCTAGCACTGAAATGAACCTGGTAGAGCATCCCACACAAACGAATGCTCCACATGCGGGTTTCACATGCCACCAACTCCACATTCACAGGCAACTTCAGCGCCACAGCCGTTTTCAGATAGCCCTCAATGCAAAGGCTCTAGACGCAAATATTGGTGTGAGAGCTAATTCAATCAAGGAAACACTGCATGTTGGTGAAGGGCATATTGAAGAAGCATCAGCCGAGTGGTTCTTGTGGGAGAACAACTCCATTTGGCTCACTAACTTCACACACCATCAGGCTTCCAAGCAGCTCTCAAGGAAACTCAGTTTTCACACTCTATGCTTAGTGCCCTTTGCATGGCTAGCACTGAAATGAACCTGGTACAGCATCCCACACAAACGAATGCTCCACATGCGGGTTTCACATGCCACCAACTCCACATTCACAGGCAACTTCAGCGCCACAGCCGTTTTCAGATAGCCCTCAATGCAAAGGCTCTAGACGCAAATATTGGTGTGAGAGCTAATTCAATCAAGGAAACACTGCATGTTGGTGAAGGGCATATTGAAGAAGGATCAGCCGAGTGGTTCTTGTGGGAGAACAACTCCATTTGGCTCACTAACTTCACACACCATCAGGCTTCCAAGCAGCTCTCAAGGAAACTCAGTTTTCACACTCTATGTTTAGTGCCATTTGAGTGCTTTATCTAGGAATGAACTTGGTAGAGCATCCCACACAAACGAATGCTCCACATGCGGGTTTCACATGCCACCAACTCCACATTCACAGGCAACTTCAGCGCCACAGCCGTTTTCAGATAGCCCTCAATGCAAAGGCTCTAGACGCAAATATTGGTGTGAGAGCTAATTCAATCAAGGAAACACTGCATGTTGGTGCAGGGCATATTGAAGAAGGATCAGCCGAGTGGTTCTTGTGGGAGAACAACTCCATTTGGCTCACTAACTTCACACACCATCAGGCTTCCAAGCAGCTCGCAAGGAAACTCAGTTTTCACACTCTATGCTTAGTGCCCTTTGCATGGGTAGCACTGAAATGAACCTGGTAGAGCATCCCACACAAACGAATGCTCCACATGCGGGTTTCACATGCCACCAACTCCACATTCACAGGCAACTTCAGCGCCACAGCCGTTTTCAGATTGCCCTCAATGCAAAGGCTCTAGACGCAAATATTGGTGTGAGAGCTAATTCAATCAAGGAAACACTGCATGTTGGTGAAGTACATATTTGAAGAAGGATCAGCCGAGTGGTTCTTGTGGGAGAACAACTCCATTTGGCTCACTAACTTCACACACCATCAGGCTTCCAAGCAGCTCTCAAGGAAACTCAGTTTTCACACTCTATGCTTAGTGCCCTTTGTGTGCCTAGGACTGAAATGAAGCTTGGTCAGCATCCCACACAAACGAATGCTCCACATGCGGGTTTCACATGCCACCAACTCCACATTCACAGGCAACTTCAGTGCCACAGCCGTTTTCAGATAGCCCTCAATGCAAAGGCTCTAGACGCAAATATTGGTGTGAGAGCTAATTCAGTCAAGGAAACACTGCATGTTGGTGAAAGGCATATTGAAGAAGGATCAGCCGAGTGGTTCTTGTGGGAGAACAACTCCATTTGGCTCACTAACTTCACACACCATCAGGCTTCCAAGCAGCTCTCAAGGAAACTCAGTTTTCACACTCTATGTTTAGTGCCATTTGAGTGCTTTATCTAGGAATGAACTTGGTAGAGCATCCCACACAAACGAATGCTCCACATGCGGGTTTCACATGCCACCAACTCCACATTCACAGGCAACTTCAGCGCCACAGCCGTTTTCAGATAGCCCTCAATGCAAAGGCTCTAGACGCAAATATTGGTGTGAGAGCTAATTCAATCAAGGAAACACTGCATGTTGGTGAAGGGCATATTGAAGAAGGATCAGCCGAGTGGTTCTTGTGGGAGAACAACTCCATTTGGCTCACTAACTTCACACACCATCAGGCTTCCAAGCAGCTCTCAAGGAAACTCAGTTTTCACACTCTATGTTTAGTGCCATTTGAGTGCATTATCTAGGAATGAACTTGGTAGAGCATCCCACACAAACGAATGCTCCACATGCGGGTTTCACATGCAACCAACTCCACATTCACAGGCAACTTCAGCGCCACATCCGTTTTCAGATAGTTCTCAATGCAAAGGCTCTAGACGCAAATATTGGTGTGAGAGCTAATTCAATCAAGGAAACACTGCATGTTGGTGAAGGGCATATTGAAGAAGGATCAGCCGAGTGGTTCTTGTGGGATAACAACTCCATTTGGCTCACTAACTTCACACACCATCAGGCTTCCAACCAGCTCTCAAGGAAACTCAGTTTTCACACTCTATGCTTAGTGCCCTTTGCATGGCTAGCACTGAAATGAACCTGGTAGAGCATCCCACACAAACGAATGCTCCACATGCGGGTTTCACATGCCACCAACTCCACATTCACAGGCAACTTCAGCGCCACAGCCGTTTTCAGATAGCCCTCAATGCAAAGGCTCTAGACGCAAATATTGGTGTGAGAGCTAATTCAATCAAGGAAACACTGCATGTTGGTGAAGGGCATATTGAAGAAGCATCAGCCGAGTGGTTCTTGTGGGAGAACAACTCCATTTGGCTCACTAACTTCACACACCATCAGGCTTCCAAGCAGCTCTCAAGGAAACTCAGTTTTCACACTCTATGCTTAGTGCCCTTTGCATGGCTAGCACTGAAATGAACCTGGTACAGCATCCCACACAAACGAATGCTCCACATGCGGGTTTCACATGCCACCAACTCCACATTCACAGGCAACTTCAGCGCCACAGCCGTTTTCAGATAGCCCTAAATGCAAAGGCTCTAGACGCAAATATTGGTGTGAGAGCTAATTCAATCAAGGAAACACTGCATGTTGGTGAAGGGCATATTGAAGAAGGATCAGCCGAGTGGTTCTTGTGGGAGAACAACTCCATTTGGCTCACTAACTTCACACACCATCAGGCTTCCAAGCAGCTCTCAAGGAAACTCAGTTTTCACACTCTATGCTTAGTGCCCTTTGCATGGCTAGCACTGAAATGAACCTGGTAGAGCATCCCACACAAACGAATGCTCCACATGCGGGTTTCACATGCCACCAACTCCACATTCACAGGCAACTTCAGCGCCACAGCCGTTTTCAGATAGTTCTCAATGCAAAGGCTCTAGACGCAAATATTGGTGTGAGAGCTAATTCAATCAAGGAAACACTGCATGTTGGTGAAGGGCATATTGAAGAAGGATCAGCCGAGTGGTTCTTGTGGGAGAACAACTCCATTTGGCTCACTAACTTCACACACCATCAGGCTTCCAAGCAGCTCTCAAGGAAACTCAGTTTTCACACTCTATGTTTAGTGCCATTTGAGTGCATTATCTAGGAATGAACTTGGTAGAGCATCCCACACAAACGAATGCTCCACATGCGGGTTTCACATGCAACCAACTCCACATTCACAGGCAACTTCAGCGCCACATCCGTTTTCAGATAGTTCTCAATGCAAAGGCTCTAGACGCAAATATTGGTGTGAGAGCTAATTCAATCAAGGAAACACTGCATGTTGGTGAAGAGCATATTGAAGAAGGATCAGCCGAGTGGTTCTTGTGGGAGAACAACTCCATTTGGCTCACTAACTTCACACACCATCAGGCTTCCAACCAGCTCTCAAGGAAACTCAGTTTTCACACTCTATGCTTAGTGCCCTTTGCATGGCTAGCACTGAAATGAACCTGGTAGAGCATCCCACACAAACGAATGCTCCACATGCGGGTTTCACATGCCACCAACTCCACATTCACAGGCAACTTCAGCGCCACAGCCGTTTTCAGATAGCCCTCAATGCAAAGGCTCTAGACGCAAATATTGGTGTGAGAGCTAATTCAATCAAGGAAACACTGCATGTTGGTGAAGGGCATATTGAAGAAGCATCAGCCGAGTGGTTCTTGTGGGAGAACAACTCCATTTGGCTCACTAACTTCACACACCATCAGGCTTCCAAGCAGCTCTCAAGGAAACTCAGTTTTCACACTCTATGCTTAGTGCCCTTTGCATGGCTAGCACTGAAATGAACCTGGTACAGCATCCCACACAAACGAATGCTCCACATGCGGGTTTCACATGCCACCAACTCCACATTCACAGGCAACTTCAGCGCCACAGCCGTTTTCAGATAGCCCTCAATGCAAAGGCTCTAGACGCAAATATTGGTGTGAGAGCTAATTCAATCAAGGAAACACTGCATGTTGGTGAAGGGCATATTGAAGAAGGATCAGCCGAGTGGTTCTTGTGGGAGAACAACTCCATTTGGCTCACTAACTTCACACACCATCAGGCTTCCAAGCAGCTCGCAAGGAAACTCAGTTTTCACACTCTATGCTTAGTGCCCTTTGCATGGGTAGCACTGAAATGAACCTGGTAGAGCATCCCACACAAACGAATGCTCCACATGCGGGTTTCACATGCCACCAACTCCACATTCACAGGCAACTTCAGTGCCACAGCCGTTTTCAGATAGCCCTCAATGCAAAGGCTCTAGACGCAAATATTGGTGTGAGAGCTAATTCAGTCAAGGAAACACTGCATGTTGGTGAAAGGCATATTGAAGAAGGATCAGCCGAGTGGTTCTTGTGGGAGAACAACTCCATTTGGCTCACTAACTTCACACACCATCAGGCTTCCAAGCAGCTCTCAAGGAAACTCAGTTTTCACACTCTATGTTTAGTGCCATTTGAGTGCTTTATCTAGGAATGAACTTGGTAGAGCATCCCACACAAACGAATGCTCCACATGCGGGTTTCACATGCCACCAACTCCACATTCACAGGCAACTTCAGCGCCACAGCCGTTTTCAGATAGCCCTCAATGCAAAGGCTCTAGACGCAAATATTGGTGTGAGAGCTAATTCAATCAAGGAAACACTGCATGTTGGTGAAGGGCATATTGAAGAAGGATCAGCCGAGTGGTTCTTGTGGGAGAACAACTCCATTTGGCTCACTAACTTCACACACCATCAGGCTTCCAAGCAGCTCTCAAGGAAACTCAGTTTTCACACTCTATGTTTAGTGCCATTTGAGTGCATTATCTAGGAATGAACTTGGTAGAGCATCCCACACAAACGAATGCTCCACATGCGGGTTTCACATGCAACCAACTCCACATTCACAGGCAACTTCAGCGCCACATCCGTTTTCAGATAGTTCTCAATGCAAAGGCTCTAGACGCAAATATTGGTGTGAGAGCTAATTCAATCAAGGAAACACTGCATGTTGGTGAAGGGCATATTGAAGAAGGATCAGCCGAGTGGTTCTTGTGGGATAACAACTCCATTTGGCTCACTAACTTCACACACCATCAGGCTTCCAACCAGCTCTCAAGGAAACTCAGTTTTCACACTCTATGCTTAGTGCCCTTTGCATGGCTAGCACTGAAATGAACCTGGTAGAGCATCCCACACAAACGAATGCTCCACATGCGGGTTTCACATGCCACCAACTCCACATTCACAGGCAACTTCAGCGCCACAGCCGTTTTCAGATAGCCCTCAATGCAAAGGCTCTAGACGCAAATATTGGTGTGAGAGCTAATTCAATCAAGGAAACACTGCATGTTGGTGAAGGGCATATTGAAGAAGCATCAGCCGAGTGGTTCTTGTGGGAGAACAACTCCATTTGGCTCACTAACTTCACACACCATCAGGCTTCCAAGCAGCTCTCAAGGAAACTCAGTTTTCACACTCTATGCTTAGTGCCCTTTGCATGGCTAGCACTGAAATGAACCTGGTACAGCATCCCACACAAACGAATGCTCCACATGCGGGTTTCACATGCCACCAACTCCACATTCACAGGCAACTTCAGCGCCACAGCCGTTTTCAGATAGCCCTAAATGCAAAGGCTCTAGACGCAAATATTGGTGTGAGAGCTAATTCAATCAAGGAAACACTGCATGTTGGTGAAGGGCATATTGAAGAAGGATCAGCCGAGTGGTTCTTGTGGGAGAACAACTCCATTTGGCTCACTAACTTCACACACCATCAGGCTTCCAAGCAGCTCTCAAGGAAACTCAGTTTTCACACTCTATGTTTAGTGCCATTTGAGTGCTTTATCTAGGAATGAACTTGGTAGAGCATCCCACACAAACGAATGCTCCACATGCGGGTTTCACATGCCACCAACTCCACATTCACAGGCAACTTCAGCGCCACAGCCGTTTTCAGATAGCCCTCAATGCAAAGGCTCTAGACGCAAATATTGGTGTGAGAGCTAATTCAATCAAGGAAACACTGCATGTTGGTGAAGGGCATATTGAAGAAGGATCAGCCGAGTGGTTCTTGTGGGAGAACAACTCCATTTGGCTCACTAACTTCACACACCATCAGGCTTCCAAGCAGCTCTCAAGGAAACTCAGTTTTCACACTCTATGCTTAGTGCCCTTTGCATGGCTAGCACTGAAATGAACCAGGTAGAGCATCCCACACAAACGAATGCTCCACATGCGGGTTTCACATGCCACCAACTCCACATTCACAGGCAACTTCAGCGCCACAGCCGTTTTCAGATTGCCCTCAATGCAAAGGCTCTAGACGCAAATATTGGTGTGAGAGCTCTTTCAATCAAGGAAACACTGCATGTTGGTGAAGTACATATTGAAGAAGGATCAGCCGAGTGGTTCTTGTGGGAGAACAACTCCATTTGGCTCACTAACTTCACACACCATCAGGCTTCCAAGCAGCTCTCAAGGAAACTCAGTTTTCACACTCTATGCTTAGTGCCCTTTGTGTGCCTAGGACTGAAATGAAGCTTGGTCAGCATCCCACACAAACGAATGCTCCACATGCGGGTTTCACATGCCACCAACTCCACATTCACAGGCAACTTCAGTGCCACAGCCGTTTTCAGATAGCCCTCAATGCAAAGGCTCTAGACGCAAATAGTGGTGTGAGAGCTAATTCAGTCAAGGAAACACTGCATGTTGGTGAAAGGCATATTGAAGAAGGATCAGCCGAGTGGTTCTTGTGGGAGAACAACTCCATTTGGCTCACTAACTTCACACACCATCAGGCTTCCAAGCAGCTCTCAAGGAAACTCAGTTTTCACACTCTATGTTTAGTGCCATTTGAGTGCTTTATCTAGGAATGAACTTGGTAGAGCATCCCACACAAACGAATGCTCCACATGCGGGTTTCACATGCCACCAACTCCACATTCACAGGCAACTTCAGCGCCACAGCCGTTTTCAGATAGCCCTCAATGCAAAGGCTCTAGACGCAAATATTGGTGTGAGAGCTAATTCAATCAAGGAAACACTGCATGTTGGTGAAGGGCATATTGAAGAAGGATCAGCCGAGTGGTTCTTGTGGGAGAACAACTCCATTTGGCTCACTAACTTCACACACCATCAGGCTTCCAAGCAGCTCTCAAGGAAACTCAGTTTTCACACTCTATGTTTAGTGCCATTTGAGTGCATTATCTAGGAATGAACTTGGTAGAGCATCCCACACAAACGAATGCTCCACATGCGGGTTTCACATGCAACCAACTCCACATTCACAGGCAACTTCAGCGCCACATCCGTTTTCAGATAGTTCTCAATGCAAAGGCTCTAGACGCAAATATTGGTGTGAGAGCTAATTCAATCAAGGAAACACTGCATGTTGGTGAAGGGCATATTGAAGAAGGATCAGCCGAGTGGTTCTTGTGGGATAACAACTCCATTTGGCTCACTAACTTCACACACCATCAGGCTTCCAACCAGCTCTCAAGGAAACTCAGTTTTCACACTCTATGCTTAGTGCCCTTTGCATGGCTAGCACTGAAATGAACCTGGTAGAGCATCCCACACAAACGAATGCTCCACATGCGGGTTTCACATGCCACCAACTCCACATTCACAGGCAACTTCAGCGCCACAGCCGTTTTCAGATAGCCCTCAATGCAAAGGCTCTAGACGCAAATATTGGTGTGAGAGCTAATTCAATCAAGGAAACACTGCATGTTGGTGAAGGGCATATTGAAGAAGCATCAGCCGAGTGGTTCTTGTGGGAGAACAACTCCATTTGGCTCACTAACTTCACACACCATCAGGCTTCCAAGCAGCTCTCAAGGAAACTCAGTTTTCACACTCTATGCTTAGTGCCCTTTGCATGGCTAGCACTGAAATGAACCTGGTACAGCATCCCACACAAACGAATGCTCCACATGCGGGTTTCACATGCCACCAACTCCACATTCACAGGCAACTTCAGCGCCACAGCCGTTTTCAGATAGCCCTAAATGCAAAGGCTCTAGACGCAAATATTGGTGTGAGAGCTAATTCAATCAAGGAAACACTGCATGTTGGTGAAGGGCATATTGAAGAAGGATCAGCCGAGTGGTTCTTGTGGGAGAACAACTCCATTTGGCTCACTAACTTCACACACCATCAGGCTTCCAAGCAGCTCTCAAGGAAACTCAGTTTTCACACTCTATGTTTAGTGCCATTTGAGTGCTTTATCTAGGAATGAACTTGGTAGAGCATCCCACACAAACGAATGCTCCACATGCGGGTTTCACATGCCACCAACTCCACATTCACAGGCAACTTCAGCGCCACAGCCGTTTTCAGATAGCCCTCAATGCAAAGGCTCTAGACGCAAATATTGGTGTGAGAGCTAATTCAATCAAGGAAACACTGCATGTTGGTGAAGGGCATATTGAAGAAGGATCAGCCGAGTGGTTCTTGTGGGAGAACAACTCCATTTGGCTCACTAACTTCACACACCATCAGGCTTCCAAGCAGCTCGCAAGGAAACTCAGTTTTCACACTCTATGCTTAGTGCCCTTTGCATGGGTAGCACTGAAATGAACCTGGTAGAGCATCCCACACATACGAATGCTCCACATGCGGGTTTCACATGCCACCAACTCCACATTCACAGGCAACTTCAGCGCCACAGCCGTTTTCAGATTGCCCTCAATGCAAAGGCTCTAGACGCAAATATTGGTGTGAGAGCTCTTTCAATCAAGGAAACACTGCATGTTGGTGAAGTACATATTGAAGAAGGATCAGCCGAGTGGTTCTTGTGGGAGAACAACTCCATTTGGCTCACTAACTTCACACACCATCAGGCTTCCAAGCAGCTCTCAAGGAAACTCAGTTTTCACACTCTATGCTTAGTGCCCTTTGTGTGCCTAGGACTGAAATGAAGCTTGGTCAGCATCCCACACAAACGAATGCTCCACATGCGGGTTTCACATGCCACCAACTCCACATTCACAGGCAACTTCAGTGCCACAGCCGTTTTCAGATAGCCCTCAATGCAAAGGCTCTAGACGCAAATATTGGTGTGAGAGCTAATTCAGTCAAGGAAACACTGCATGTTGGTGAAAGGCATATTGAAGAAGGATCAGCCGAGTGGTTCTTGTGGGAGAACAACTCCATTTGGCTCACTAACTTCACACACCATCAGGCTTCCAAGCAGCTCTCAAGGAAACTCAGTTTTCACACTCTATGTTTAGTGCCATTTGAGTGCTTTATCTAGGAATGAACTTGGTAGAGCATCCCACACAAACGAATGCTCCACATGCGGGTTTCACATGCCACCAACTCCACATTCACAGGCAACTTCAGCGCAACAGCCGTTTTCAGATAGCCCTCAATGCAAAGGCTCTAGACGCAAATAGTGGTGTGAGAGCTAATTCAATCAAGGAAACACTGCATGTTGGTGAAGGGCATATTGAAGAAGGATCAGCCGAGTGGTTCTTGTGGGAGAACAACTCCATTTGGCTCACTAACTTCACACACCATCAGGCTTCCAAGCAGCTCTCAAGGAAACTCAGTTTTCACACTCTAAGCTTAGTGCCCTTTGTGTGGCTAGGACTGAAATAAACCTGGAAGAGCATCCCACACAAACGAATGCTCCACATGGGGGTTTCACATGCCACCAACTCCACATTCACAGGCAACTTCAGCGCCACAGCCGTTTTCAGATAGCCCTCAATGCAAAGGCTCTAGACGCAAATATTGGTGTGAGAGCTAATTCAATCAAGGAAACACTGCATGTTGGTGAAGGGCATGTTGAAGAAGGATCAGCCGAGTGGTTCTTGTGGGAGAACAACTCCATTTGGCTCACTAACTTCACACACCATCAGGCTTCCAAGCAGCTCTCAAGGAAACTCAGTTTTCACACTCTATGCTTAGAGCCCTTTGTATGCCTAGGACTGAAAGGAACCTTGGTGAGCATCCCACACAAACGAATGCTCCACATGCGGGTTTCACATGCCACCAACTCCACATTCACAGGCAACTTCAGCGCCACAGCCGTTTTCAGATATTTCTCAATGCAAAGGCTCTAGACGCAAATATTGGTGTGAGAGCTAATTCAATCAAGGAAACACTGCATGTTGGTGAAGGGCATAATGAAGAAGGATCAGCCGAGTGGTTCTTGTGGGAGAACAACTCCATTTGGCTCACTAACTTCACACACCATCAGGCTTCCAAGCAGCTCTCAAGGAAACTCAGTTTTCACACTCTATGCTTAGTGCCCTTTGAGTGCATTATCTAGGAATGAACCTGGTAGAGCATCCCACACAAACGAATGCTCCACATGCGGGTTTCACATGCCACCAACTCCACATTCACAGGCAACTTCAGCGCCACAGCCGTTTTCAGATAGCCCTCAATGCAAAGGCTCTAGACGCAAATATTGGTGTGAGAGCTAATTCAATCAAGGAAACACTGCATGTTGGTGAAGGGCATATTGAAGAAGGATCAGCCGAGTGGTTCTTGTGGGAGAACAACTCCATTTGGCTCACTAACTTCACACACCATCAGGCTTCCAAGCAGCTCTCAAGGAAACTCAGTTTTCACACTCTATGCTTAGTGCCCTTTGCATGGCTAGCACTGAAATGAACCTGGTAGAGCATCCCACACAAACGAATGCTCCACATGCGGGTTTCACATGCCACCAACTCCACATTCACAGGCAACTTCAGCGCCACATCCATTTTCAGATAGCCCTCAATGCAAAGGCTCTAGACGCAAATATTGGTGTGAGAGCTAATTCAATCAAGGAAACACTGCATGTTGGTGAAGGGCATATTGAAGAAGGATCAGCCGAGTGGTTCTTGTGGGAGAACAACTCCATTTGGCTCACTAACTTCACACACCATCAGGCTTCCAAGCAGCTCTCAAGGAAACTCAGTTTTCACACTCTATGCTTAGTGCCCTTTGTATGCCTAGGACTGAAAGGAACCTTGGTGAGCATCCCACACAAACGAATGCTCCACATGCGGGTTTCACATGCCACCAACTCCACATTCACAGGCAACTTCAGCGCCACAGCCGTTTTCAGATAGTTCTCAATGCAAATCTCTAGATGCAAATATTGGTGTGAGAGCTAATTCAATCAAGGAAACACTGCATGTTGGTGAAGGGCATATTGAAGAAGGATCAGCCGAGTGGTTCTTGTGGGAGAACAACTCCATTTGGTTCACTAACTTCACACACCATCAGGCTTCCAAGCAGCTCTCAAGGAAACTCAGTTTTCACACTCTATGCTTAGTGCCCTTTGAGTGCATTATCTAGGAATGAACCAGGTAGAGCATCCCACACAAACGAATGCTCCACATGCGGGTTTCACATGCCACCAACTCCACATTCACAGGCAACTTCAGCGCCACAGCCGTTTTCAGACAGCCCTCAATGCAAAGGCTCTAGACGCAAATAGTGGTGTGAGAGCTAATTCAATCAAGGAAACACTGCATGTTGGTGAAGAGCATATTGAAGAAGGATCAGCCGAGTGGTTCTTGTGGGAGAACAACTCCATTTGGCTCACTAACTTCACACACCATCAGGCTTCCAAGCAGCTCTCAAGGAAACTCAGTTTTCACACTCTATGCTTAGTGCTCTTTGAGTGCATTATCTAGGAATGAACCTGGTAGAGCATCCCACACAAACAAATGCTCCACATGCGGGTTTCACATGCCACCAACTCCACATTCACAGGCAACTTCAGCGCCACAGCCGTTTTCAGATAGCCCTCAATGCAAAGACTCTAGACGCAAATATTGGTGTGAAAGCTAATTCAATCAAGGAAACACTGCATGTTGGTGAAGGGCATATTGAAGAAGGATCAGCCGAGTGGTTCTTGTGGGAGAACAACTCCATTTGGCTCACTAACTTCACACACCATCAGGCTTCCAAGCAGCTCTCAAGGAAACTCAGTTTTCACACTCTATGCTTAGTGCCCTTTGTATGCCTAGGACTGAAAGGAACCTTGGTGAGCATCCCACACAAACGAATGCTCCACATGCGGGTTTCACATGCCACCAACTCCACATTCACAGGCAACTTCAGCGCCACAGCCGTTTTCAGATAGTTCTCAATGCAAAGGTCTAGACGCAAATAGTGGTGTGAGAGCTAATTCAATCAAGGAAACACTGCATGTTGGTGAAGAGCATATTGAAGAAGGATCAGCCGAGTGGTTCTTGTGGGAGAACAACTCCATTTGGCTCACTAACTTCACACACCATCAGGCTTCCAAGCAGCTCTCAAGGAAACTCAGTTTTCACACTCTATGCTTAGTGCCCTTTGAGTGCATTATCTAGGAATGAACCTGGTAGAGCATCCCACACAAACAAATGCTCCACATGCGGGTTTCACATGCCACCAACTCCACATTCACAGGCAACTTCAGCGCCACAGCCGTTTTCAGATAGCCCTCAATGCAAAGGCTGTAGACACAAATATTGGTGTGAGAGCTAATTCAATCAAGGAAACACTGCATGTTGGTGAAGGGCATATTGAAGAAGGATCAGCCGAGTGGTTCTTGTGGGAGAACAACTCCATTTGGCTCACTAACTTCACACACCATCAGGCTTCCAAGCAGCTCTCAAGGAAACTCAGTTTTCACACTCTATGCTTAGTGCCCTTTGAGTGCATTATCTAGGAATGAACCTGGTAGAGCATCCCACACAAACAAATGCTCCACATGCGGGTTTCACATGCCACCAACTCCACATTCACAGGCAACTTCAGCGCCACAGCCGTTTTCAGATAGCCCTCAATGCAAAGGCTCTAGACGCAAATATTGGTGTGAGAGCTAATTCAATCAAGGAAACACTGCATGTTGGTGAAGGGCATATTGAAGAAGGATCAGCCGAGTGGTTCTTGTGGGAGAACAACTCCATTTGGCTCACTAACTTCACACACCATCAGGCTTCCAAGCAGCTCTCAAGGAAACTCAGTTTTCACACTCTATGTTTAGTGCCCTTTGAGTGCTTTATCTAGGAATGAACTTGGTAGAGCATCCCACACAAACGAATGCTCCACATGCGGGTTTCACATGCCACCAACTCCACATTCACAGGCAACTTCAGCGCCACAGCCGTTTTCAGATAGCCCTCAATGCAAAGGCTCTAGATGCAAATATTGGTGTGAGAGCTAATTCAATCAAGGAAACACTGCATGTTGGTGAAGGGCATATTGAAGAAGGATCAGCCGAGTGGTTCTTGTGGGAGAACAACTCCATTTGGCTCACTAACTTCACACACCATCAGGCTTCCAAGCAGCTCTCAAGGAAACTCAGTTTTTACACTCTATGCTTAGTGCCCTTTGTGTGCCTAGGACTGAAATGAAGCTTGGTCAGCATCCCACACAAACGAATGCTCCACATGCGGGTTTCACATGCCACCAACTCCACAATCACAGGCAACTTCAGCGCCACAGCCGTTTTCAGATAGCCCTCAATGCAAAGCCTCTAGACGCAAATATTGGTGTGAGAGCTAATTCAATCAAGGAAACACTGCATGTTGGTGAAGGGCATATTGAAGAAGGATCAGCCGAGTGGTTCTTGTGGGAGAACAACTCCATTTGGCTCACTAACTTCACACACCATCAGGCTTCCAAGCAGCTCTCAAGGAAACTCAGTTTTCACACTCTATGCTTAGTGCCCTTTGAGTGCATTATCTAGGAATGAACCTGGTAGAGCATCCCACACAAACGAATGCTCCACATGCGGGTTTCACATGCCACCAACTCCACATTCACAGGCAACTTCAGCGCCACAGCCGTTTTCAGATAGCCCTCAATGCAAAGGCTCTAGATGCAAATATTGGTGTGAGAGCTAATTCAATCAAGGAAACACTGCATGTTGGTGAAGAGCTTATTGAAGAAGGATCAGCCGAGTGGTTCTTGTGGGAGAACAACTCCATTTGGCTCACTAACTTCACACACCATCAGGCTTCCAAGCAGCTCTCAAGGAAACTCAGTTTTTACACTCTATGCTTAGTGCCCTTTGTGTGCCTAGGACTGAAATGAAGCTTGGTCAGCATCCCACACAAACGAATGCTCCACATACGGGTTTCACATGCCACCAACTCCACAATCACAGGCAACTTCAGCGCCACAGCCGTTTTCAGATAGCCCTCAATGCAAAGCCTCTAGACGCAAATATTGGTGTGAGAGCTAATTCAATCAAGGAAACACTGCATGTTGGTGAAGGGCATATTGAAGAAGGATCAGCCGAGTGGTTCTTGTGGGAGAACAACTCCATTTGGCTCACTAACTTCACACACCATCAGGCTTCCAAGCAGCTCTCAAGGAAACTCAGTTTTCACACTCTATGCTTAGTGCCCTTTGTATGCCTAGGACTGAAAGGAACCTTGGTGAGCATCCCACACAAACGAATGCTCCACATGCGGGTTTCACATGCCACCAACTCCACATTCACAGGCAACTTCAGCGCCACAGCCGTTTTCAGATATTTCTCAATGCAAAGGCTCTAGACGCAAATATTGGTGTGAGAGCTAATTCAATCAAGGAAACACTGCATGTGGGTGAAGGGCATAATGAAGAAGGATCAGCCGAGTGGTTCTTGTGGGAGAACAACTCCATTTGGCTCACTAACTTCACACACCATCAGGCTTCCAAGCAGCTCTCAAGGAAACTCAGTTTTCACACTCTATGCTTAGTGCCCTTTGAGTGCATTATCTAGGAATGAACCTGGTAGAGCATCCCACACAAACGAATGCTCCACATGCGGGTTTCACATGCCACCAACTCCACATTCACAGGCAACTTCAGCGCCACAGCCGTTTTCAGATAGCCCTCAATGCAAAGGCTCTAGACGCAAATATTGGTGTGAGAGCTAATTCAATCAAGGAAACACTGCATGTTGGTGAAGGGCATATTGAAGAAGGATCAGCCGAGTGGTTCTTGTGGGAGAACAACTCCATTTGGCTCACTAACTTCACACACCATCAGGCTTCCAAGCAGCTCTCAAGGAAACTCAGTTTTTACACTCTATGCTTAGTGCCCTTTGTGTGCCTATTACTAAAATGAAGCTTGGTCAGCATCCCACACAAACGAATGCTCCACATGCGGGTTTCACATGCCACCAACTCCACATTCACAGGCAACTTCAGCGCCACAGCTGTTTTCAGATAGCCCTCAATGCAAAGGCTCTAGACGCAAATATTGGTGTGAGAGCTAATTCAATCAAGGAAACACTGCATGTTGGTGAAGGGCATATTGAAGAAGGATCAGCCGAGTGGTTCTTGTGGGAGAACAACTCCATTTGGCTCACTAACTTCACACACCATCAGGCTTCCAAGCAGCTCTCAAGGAAACTCAGTTTTCACACTCTATGCTTAGTGCCCTTTGTATGCCTAGGACTGAAAGGAACCTTGGTGAGCATCCCACACAAACGAATGCTCCACATGCGGGTTTCACATGCCACCAACTCCACATTCACAGGCAACTTCAGCGCCACAGCCGTTTTCAGATAGTTCTCAATGCAAATCTCTAGATGCAAATATTGGTGTGAGAGCTAATTCAATCAAGGAAACACTGCATGTTGGTGAAGGGCATATTGAAGAAGGATCAGCCGAGTGGTTCTTGTGGGAGAACAACTCCATTTGGCTCACTAACTTCACACACCATCAGGCTTCCAAGCAGCTCTCAAGGAAACTCAGTTTTCACACTCTATGCTTAGTGCCCTTTGAGTGCATTATCTAGGAATGAACCAGGTAGAGCATCCCACACAAACGAATGCTCCACATGCGGGTTTCACATGCCACCAACTCCACATTCACAGGCAACTTCAGCGCCACAGCCGTTTTCAGATAGCCCTCAATGCAAAGGCTCTAGACGCAAATAGTGGTGTGAGAGCTAATTCAATCAAGGAAACACTGCATGTTGGTGAAGAGCTTATTGAAGAAGGATCAGCCGAGTGGTTCTTGTGGGAGAACAACTCCATTTGGCTCACTAACTTCACACACCATCAGGCTTCCAAGCAGCTCTCAAGGAAACTCAGTTTTCACACTCTATGCTTAGTGCCCTTTGTATGCCTAGGACTGAAAGGAACCTTGGTGAGCATCCCACACAAACGAATGCTCCACATGCGGGTTTCACATGCCACCAACTCCACATTCACAGGCAACTTCAGCGCCACAGCCGTTTTCAGATAGTTCTCAATGCAAAGGCTCTAGACGCAAATAGTGGTGTGAGAGCTAATTCAATCAAGGAAACACTGCATGTTGGTGAAGAGCATATTGAAGAAGGATCAGCCGAGTGGTTCTTGTGGGAGAACAACTCCATTTGGCTCACTAACTTCACACACCATCAGGCTTCCAAGCAGCTCTCAAGGAAACTCAGTTTTCACACTCTATGCTTAGTGCCCTTTGAGTGCATTATCTAGGAATGAACCTGGTAGAGCATCCCACACAAACAAATGCTCCACATGCGGGTTTCACATGCCACCAACTCCACATTCACAGGCAACTTCAGCGCCACAGCGGTTTTCAGATAGCCCTCAATGCAAAGGCTCTAGACGCAAATATTGGTGTGAGAGCTAATTCAATCAAGGAAACACTGCATGTTGGTGAAGAGCATATTGAAGAAGGATCAGCCGAGTGGTTCTTGTGGGAGAACAACTCCATTTGGCTCACTAACTTCACACACCATCAGGCTTCCAAGCAGCTCTCAAGGAAACTCAGTTTTCACACTCTATGCTTAGTGCTCTTTGAGTGCATTATCTAGGAATGAACCTGGTAGAGCATCCCACACAAACAAATGCTCCACATGCGGGTTTCACATGCCACCAACTCCACATTCACAGGCAACTTCAGCGCCACAGCCGTTTTCAGATAGCCCTCAATGCAAAGGCTCTAGACGCAAATATTGGTGTGAAAGCTAATCCAATCAAGGAAACATTGCATGTTGGTGAAGGGCATATTGAAGAAGGATCAGCCGAGTGGTTCTTGTGGGAGAACAACTCCATTTGGCTCACTAACTTCACACACCATCAGGCTTCCAAGCAGCTCTCAAGGAAACTCAGTTTTCACACTCTATGCTTAGTGCCCTTTGTATGCCTAGGACTGAAAGGAACCTTGGTGAGCATCCCACACAAACGAATGCTCCACATGCGGGTTTCACATGCCACCAACTCCACATTCACAGGCAACTTCAGCGCCACAGCCGTTTTCAGATAGTTCTCAATGCAAAGGCTCTAGACGCAAATAGTGGTGTGAGAGCTAATTCAATCAAGGAAACACTGCATGTTGGTGAAGAGCATATTGAAGAAGGATCAGCCGAGTGGTTCTTGTGGGAGAACAACTCCATTTGGCTCACTAACTTCACACACCATCAGGCTTCCAAGCAGCTCTCAAGGAAACTCAGTTTTCACACTCTATGCTTAGTGCCCTTTGAGTGCATTATCTAGGAATGAACCTGGTAGAGCATCCCACACAAACAAATGCTCCACATGCGGGTTTCACATGCCACCAACTCCACATTCACAGGCAACTTCAGCGCCACAGCCGTTTTCAGATAGCCCTCAATGCAAAGGCTGTAGACACAAATATTGGTGTGAGAGCTAATTCAATCAAGGAAACACTGCATGTTGGTGAAGGGCATATTGAAGAAGGATCAGCCGAGTGGTTCTTGTGGGAGAACAACTACATTTGGCTCACTAACTTCACACACCATCAGGCTTCCAAGCAGCTCGCAAGGAAACTCAGTTTTCACACTCTATGCTTAGTGCCCTTTGAGTGCATTATCTAGGAATGAACCAGGTAGAGCATCCCACACAAACGAATGCTCCACATGCGGGTTTCACATGCCACCAACTCCACATTCACAGGCAACTTCAGCGCCACAGCCGTTTTCAGATAGCCCTCAATGCAAAGGCTCTAGACGCAAATATTGGTGTGAGAGCTAATTCAATCAAGGAAACACTGCATGTTGGTGAAGGGCATATTGAAGAAGGATCAGCCGAGTGGTTCTTGTGGGAGAACAACTCCATTTGGCTCACTAACTTCACACACCATCAGGCTTCCAAGCAGCTCTCAAGGAAACTCAGTTTTCACACTCTATGCTTAGTGCCCTTTGTGTGCCTATTACTAAAATGAAGCTTGGTCAGCATCCCACACAAACGAATGCTCCACATGCGGGTTTCACATGCCACCAACTCCACATTCACAGGCAACTTCAGCGCCACAGCTGTTTTCAGATAGCCCTCAATGCAAAGGCTCTAGACGCAAATATTGGTGTGAGAGCTAATTCAATCAAGGAAACACTGCATGTTGGTGAAGGGCATATTGAAGAAGGATCAGCCGAGTGGTTCTTGTGGGAGAACAACTCCATTTGGCTCACTAACTTCACACACCATCAGGCTTCCAAGCAGCTCTCAAGGAAACTCAGTTTTCACACTCTATGCTTAGTGCCCTTTGTATGCCTACGACTGAAAGGAACCTTGGTGAGCATCCCACACAAACGAATGCACCACATGCGGGTTTCACATGCCACCAACTCCACATTCACAGGCAACTTCAGCGCCACAGCCGTTTTCAGATAGTTCTCAATGCAAATCTCTAGATGCAAATATTGGTGTGAGAGCTAATTCAATCAAGGAAACACTGCATGTTGGTGAAGGGCATATTGAAGAAGGATCAGCCGAGTGGTTCTTGTGGGAGAACAACTCCATTTGGCTCACTAACTTCACACACCATCAGGCTTCCAAGCAGCTCTCAAGGAAACTCAGTTTTCACACTCTATGCTTAGTGCCCTTGAGTGCATTATCTAGGAATGAACCAGGTAGAGCATCCCACACAAACGAATGCTCCACATGCGGGTTTCACATGCCACCAACTCCACATTCACAGGCAACTTCAGCGCCACAGCCGTTTTCAGATAGCCCTCAATGCAAAGGCTCTAGACGCAAATATTGGTGTGAGAGCTAATTCAATCAAGGAAACACTGCATGTTGGTGAAGGGCATATTGAAGAAGGATCAGCCGAGTGGTTCTTGTGGGAGAACAACTCCATTTGGCTCACTAACTTCACACACCATCAGGCTTCCAAGCAGCTCTCAAGGAAACTCAGTTTTCACACTCTATGCTTAGTGCCCTATGAGTGCCTAGGACTGAAATGAAGCTTGGTGAGCATCCCACACAAACGAATGCTCCACATGCGGGTTTCACATGCCACCAACTCCACATTCACAGGCAACTTCAGCGCCACACCCGTTTTCAGATAGCCCTCAATGCAAAGGCTCTAGACGCAAATAGTGGTGTGAGAGCTAATTCAATCAAGGAAACACTGCATGTTGGTGAAGAGCTTATTGAAGAAGGATCAGCCGAGTGGTTCTTGTGGGAGAACAACTCCATTTGGCTCACTAACTTCACACACCATCAGGCTTCCAAGCAGCTCTCAAGGAAACTCAGTTTTCACACTCTATGCTTAGTGCCCTTTGCATGGCTAGCACTGAAATGAACCTGGTAGAGCATCCCACACAAACGAATGCTCCACATGCGGGTTTCACATGCCACCAACTCCACATTCACAGGCAACTTCAGCGCCACAGCCGTTTTCAGATAGCCCTCAATGCAAAGGCTCTAGACGCAAATATTGGTGTGAGAGCTAATTCAATCAAGGAAACACTGCATGTTGGTGAAGGGCATATTGAAGAAGGATCAGCCGAGTGGTTCTTGTGGGAGAACAACTCCATTTGGCTCACTAACTTCACACACCATCAGGCTTCCAAGCAGCTCTCAAGGAAACTCAGTTTTCACACTCTATGCTTAGTGCCCTATGAGTGCCTAGGACTGAAATGAAGCTTGGTGAGCATCCCACACAAACGAATGCTCCACATGCGGGTTTCACATGCCACCAACTCCACATTCACAGGCAACTTCAGCGCCACAGCCGTTTTCAGATAGTTCTCAATGCAAAGGCTCTAGACGCAAATAGTGGTGTGAGAGCTAATTCAATCAAGGAAACACTGCATGTTGGTGAAGAGCATATTGAAGAAGGATCAGCCGAGTGATTCTTGTGGGAGAACAACTCCATTTGGCTCACTAACTTCACACACCATCAGGCTTCCAAGCAGCTCTCAAGGAAACTCAGTTTTCACACTCTATGCTTAGTGCCCTTTGAGTGCATTATCTAGGAATGAACCTGGTAGAGCATCCCACACAAACAAATGCTCCACATGCGGGTTTCACATGCCACCAACTCCACATTCACAGGCAACTTCAGCGCCACAGCGGTTTTCAGATAGCCCTCAATGCAAAGGCTCTAGACGCAAATATTGGTGTGAGAGCTAATTCAATCAAGGAAACACTGCATGTTGGTGAAGGGCATATTGAAGAAGGATCAGCCGAGTGGTTCTTGTGGGAGAACAACTCCATTTGGCTCACTAACTTCACACACCATCAGGCTTCCAAGCAGCTCTCAAGGAAACTCAGTTTTCACACTCTATGCTTAGTGCCCTTTGTATGCCTAGGACTGAAAGGAACCTTGGTGAGCATCCCACACAAACGAATGCTCCACATGCGGGTTTCACATGCCACCAACTCCACATTCACAGGCAACTTCAGCGCCACAGCCGTTTTCAGATAGTTCTCAATGCAAATCTCTAGATGCAAATATTGGTGTGAGAGCTAATTCAATCAAGGAAACACTGCATGTTGGTGAAGGGCATATTGAAGAAGGATCAGCCGAGTGGTTCTTGTGGGAGAACAACTCCATTTGGCTCACTAACTTCACACACCATCAGGCTTCCAAGCAGCTCTCAAGGAAACTCAGTTTTCACACTCTATGCTTAGTGCCCTTTGAGTGCATTATCTAGGAATGAACCAGGTAGAGCATCCCACACAAACGAATGCTCCACATGCGGGTTTCACATGCCACCAACTCCACATTCACAGGCAACTTCAGCGCCACAGCCGTTTTCAGATAGCCCTCAATGCAAAGGCTCTAGACGCAAATATTGGTGTGAGAGCTAATTCAATCAAGGAAACACTGCATGTTGGTGAAGGGCATATTGAAGAAGGATCAGCCGAGTGGTTCTTGTGGGAGAACAACTCCATTTGGCTCACTAACTTCACACACCATCAGGCTTCCAAGCAGCTCTCAAGGAAACTCAGTTTTCACACTCTATGCTTAGTGCCCTTTGCATGGCTAGCACTGAAATGAACCTGGTAGAGCATCCCACACAAACGAATGCTCCACATGCGGGTTTCACATGCCACCAACTCCACATTCACAGGCAACTTCAGCGCCACACGCGTTTTCAGATAGCCCTCAATGCAAAGGCTCTAGACGCAAATAGTGGTGTGAGAGCTAATTCAATCAAGGAAACACTGCATGTTGGTGAAGAGCTTATTGAAGAAGGATCAGCCGAGTGGTTCTTGTGGGAGAACAACTCCATTTGGCTCACTAACTTCACACACCATCAGGCTTCCAAGCAGCTCTCAAGGAAACTCAGTTTTCACACTCTATGCTTAGTGCCCTTTGCATGGCTAGCACTGAAATGAACCTGGTAGAGCATCCCACACAAACGAATGCTCCACATGCGGGTTTCACATGCCACCAACTCCACATTCACAGGCAACTTCAGCGCCACAGCCGTTTTCAGATAGCCCTCAATGCAAAGGCTCTAGACGCAAATATTGGTGTGAGAGCTAATTCAATCAAGGAAACACTGCATGTTGGTGAAGGGCATATTGAAGAAGGATCAGCCGAGTGGTTCTTGTGGGAGAACAACTCCATTTGGCTCACTAACTTCACACACCATCAGGCTTCCAAGCAGCTCTCAAGGAAACTCAGTTTTCACACTCTATGCTTAGTGCCCTATGAGTGCCTAGGACTGAAATGAAGCTTGGTGAGCATCCCACACAAACGAATGCTCCACATGCGGGTTTCACATGCCACCAACTCCACATTCACAGGCAACTTCAGCGCCACAGCCGTTTTCAGATAGTTCTCAATGCAAAGGCTCTAGACGCAAATAGTGGTGTGAGAGCTAATTCAATCAAGGAAACACTGCATGTTGGTGAAGAGCATATTGAAGAAGGATCAGCCGAGTGGTTCTTGTGGGAGAACAACTCCATTTGGCTCACTAACTTCACACACCATCAGGCTTCCAAGCAGCTCTCAAGGAAACTCAGTTTTCACACTCTATGCTTAGTGCCCTTTGAGTGCATTATCTAGGAATGAACCTGGTAGAGCATCCCACACAAACAAATGCTCCACATGCGGGTTTCACATGCCACCAACTCCACATTCACAGGCAACTTCAGCGCCACAGCGGTTTTCAGATAGCCCTCAATGCAAAGGCTCTAGACGCAAATATTGGTGTGAGAGCTAATTCAATCAAGGAAACACTGCATGTTGGTGAAGAGCATATTGAAGAAGGATCAGCCGAGTGGTTCTTGTGGGAGAACAACTCCATTTGGCTCACTAACTTCACACACCATCAGGCTTCCAAGCAGCTCTCAAGGAAACTCAGTTTTCACACTCTATGCTTAGTGCTCTTTGAGTGCATTATCTAGGAATGAACCTGGTAGAGCATCCCACACAAACAAATGCTCCACATGCGGGTTTCACATGCCACCAACTCCACATTCACAGGCAACTTCAGCGCCACAGCCGTTTTCAGATAGCCCTCAATGCAAAGGCTCTAGACGCAAATATTGGTGTGAAAGCTAATTCAATCAAGGAAACACTGCATGTTGGTGAAGGGCATATTGAAGAAGGATCAGCCGAGTGGTTCTTGTGGGAGAACAACTCCATTTGGCTCACTAACTTCACACACCATCAGGCTTCCAAGCAGCTCTCAAGGAAACTCAGTTTTCACACTCTATGCTTAGTGCCCTTTGAGTGCATTATCTAGGAATGAACCTGGTAGAGCATCCCACACAAACAAATGCTCCACATGCGGGTTTCACATGCCACCAACTCCACATTCACAGGCAACTTCAGCGCCACAGCCGTTTTCAGATAGCCCTCAATGCAAAGGCTGTAGACACAAATATTGGTGTGAGAGCTAATTCAATCAAGGAAACACTGCATGTTGGTGAAGGGCATATTGAAGAAGGATCAGCCGAGTGGTTCTTGTGGGAGAACAACTCCATTTGGCTCACTAACTTCACACACCATCAGGCTTCCAAGCAGCTCGCAAGGAAACTCAGTTTTCACACTCTATGTTTAGTGTCCTTTGAGTGCTTTATCTAGGAATGAACTTGGTAGAGCATCCCACACAAACGAACGCTCCACGTGCGGGTTTCACATGCCACCAACTCCACATTCACAGGCAACTTCAGCGCCACAGCCGTTTTCAGATAGCCCTCAATGCAAAGGCTCTAGACACAAATATTGGTGTGAGAGCTAATTCAATCAAGGAAACACTGCATGTTGGTGAAGGGCATATTGAAGAAGGATCAGCCGAGTGGTTCTTGTGGGAGAACAACTCCATTTGGCTCACTAACTTCACACACCATCAGGCTTCCAAGCAGCTCTCAAGGAAACTCAGTTTTTACACTCTATGCTTAGTGCCCTTTGTGTGCCTATTACTGAAATGAAGCTTGGTCAGCATCCCACACAAACGAATGCTCCACATGCGGGTTTCACATGCCACCAACTCCACATTCACAGGCAACTTCAGCGCCACAGCCGTTTTCAGATAGCCCTCAATGCAAAGGCTCTAGACGCAAATATTGGTGTGAGAGCTAATTCAATCAAGGAAACACTGCATGTTGGTGAAGGGCATATTGAAGAAGGATCAGCCGAGTGGTTCTTGTGGGAGAACAACTCCATTTGGCTCACTAACTTCACACACCATCAGGCTTCCAAGCAGCTCTCAAGGAAACTCAGTTTTCACACTCTATGCTTAGTGCCCTTTGAGTGCATTATCTAGGAATGAACCAGGTAGAGCATCCCACACAAACGAATGCTCCACATGCGGGTTTCACATGCCACCAACTCCACATTCACAGGCAACTTCAGCGCCACAGCCGTTTTCAGATAGCCCTCAATGCAAAGGCTCTAGATGCAAATAGTGGTGTGAGAGCTAATTCAATCAAGGAAACACTGCATGTTGGTGAAGAGCATATTGAAGAAGGATCAGCCGAGTGGTTCTTGTGGGAGAACAACTCCATTTGGCTCACTAACTTCACACACCATCAGGCTTCCAAGCAGCTCTCAAGGAAACTCAGTTTTCACACTCTATGCTTAGTGCCCTTTGCATGGCTAGCACTGAAATGAACCTGGTAGAGCATCCCACACAAACGAATGCTCCACATGCGGGTTTCACATGCCACCAACTCCACATTCACAGGCAACTTCAGCGCCACAGCCGTTTTCAGATAGCCCTCAATGCAAAGGCTCTAGACGCAAATATTGGTGTGAGAGCTAATTCAATCAAGGAAACACTGCATGTTGGTGAAGGGCATATTGAAGAAGGATCAGCCGAGTGGTTCTTGTGGGAGAACAACTCCATTTGGCTCACTAACTTCACACACCATCAGGCTTCCAAGCAGCTCTCAAGGAAACTCAGTTTTCACACTCTATGCTTAGTGCTCTTTGTGTGCCTAGGACTGAAATGAAGCTTGGTCAGCATCGCACACAAACGAATGCTCCACATGCGGGTTTCACATGCCACCAACTCCACATTCACAGGCAACTTCAGCGCCACAGCCGTTTTCAGATAGCCCTCAATGCAAAGGCTCTAGACGCAAATATTGGTGTGAGAGCTAATTCAATCAAGGAAACACTGCATGTTGGTGAAGAGCATATTGAAGAAGGATCAGCCGAGTGGTTCTTGTGGGAGAACAACTCCATTTGGCTCACTAACTTCACACACCATCAGGCTTCCAAGCAGCTCTCAAGGAAACTCAGTTTTCACACTCTATGCTTAGTGCTCTTTGAGTGCATTATCTAGGAATGAACCTGGTAGAGCATCCCACACAAACAAATGCTCCACATGCGGGTTTCACATGCCACCAACTCCACATTCACAGGCAACTTCAGCGCCACAGCCGTTTTCAGATAGCCCTCAATGCAAAGGCTCTAGACGCAAATATTGGTGTGAGAGCTAATTCAATCAAGGAAACACTGCATGTTGGTGAAGGGCATATTGAAGAAGGATCAGCCGAGTGGTTCTTGTGGGAGAACAACTCCATTTGGCTCACTAACTTCACACACCATCAGGCTTCCAAGCAGCTCTCAAGGAAACTCAGTTTTCACACTCTATGCTTAGTGCCCTTTGAGTGCATTATCTAGGAATGAACCTGGTAGAGCATCCCACACAAACGAATGCTCCACATGCGGGTTTCACATGCCACCAACTCCACATTCACAGGCAACTTCAGCGCCACAGCCGTTTTCAGATAGCCCTCAATGCAAAGGCTGTAGACACAAATATTGGTGTGAGAGCTAATTCAATCAAGGAAACACTGCATGTTGGTGAAGGGCATATTGAAGAAGGATCAGCCGAGTGGTTCTTGTGGGAGAACAACTCCATTTGGCTCACTAACTTCACACACCATCAGGCTTCCAAGCAGCTCTCAAGGAAACTCAGTTTTCACACTCTATGTTTAGTGTCCTTTGAGTGCTTTATCTAGCAATGAACTTGGTAGAGCATCCCACACAAACGAATGCTCCACATGCGGGTTTCACATGCCACCAACTCCACATTCACAGGCAACTTCAGCGCCACAGCCGTTTTCAGATAGCCCTCAATGCAAAGGCTCTAGACGCAAATATTGGTGTGAGAGCTAATTCAATCAAGGAAACACTGCATGTTGGTGAAGGGCATATTGAAGAAGGATCAGCCGAGTGGTTCTTGTGGGAGAACAACTCCATTTGGCTCACTAACTTCACACACCATCAGGCTTCCAAGCAGCTCTCAAGGAAACTCAGTTTTTACACTCTATGCTTAGTGCCCTTTGTGTGCCTTTTACTGAAATGAAGCTTGGTCAGCATCCCACACAAACGAATGCTCCACATGCGGGTTTCACATGCCACCAACTCCACATTCACAGGCAACTTCAGCGCCACAGCCGTTTTCAGATAGCCCTCAATGCAAAGGCTCTAGACGCAAATATTGGTGTGAGAGCTAATTCAATCAAGGAAACACTGCATGTTGGTGAAGGGCATATTGAAGAAGGATCAGCCGAGTGGTTCTTGTGGGAGAACAACTCCATTTGGCTCACTAACTTCACACACCATCAGGCTTCCAAGCAGCTCTCAAGGAAACTCAGTTTTCACACTCTATGCTTAGTGCCCTTTGAGTGCATTATCTAGGAATGAACCAGGTAGAGCATCCCACACAAACGAATGCTCCACATGCGGGTTTCACATGCCACCAACTCCACATTCACAGGCAACTTCAGCGCCACAGCCGTTTTCAGATAGCCCTCAATGCAAAGGCTCTAGATGCAAATAGTGGTGTGAGAGCTAATTCAATCAAGGAAACACTGCATGTTGGTGAAGAGCATATTGAAGAAGGATCAGCCGAGTGGTTCTTGTGGGAGAACAACTCCATTTGGCTCACTAACTTCACACACCATCAGGCTTCCAAGCAGCTCTCAAGGAAACTCAGTTTTCACACTCTATGCTTAGTGCCCTTTGCATGGCTAGCACTGAAATGAACCTGGTAGAGCATCCCACACAAACGAATGCTCCACATGCGGGTTTCACATGCCACCAACTCCACATTCACAGGCAACTTCAGCGCCACAGCCGTTTTCAGATAGCCCTCAATGCAAAGGCTCTAGACGCAAATATTGGTGTGAGAGCTAATTCAATCAAGGAAACACTGCATGTTGGTGAAGGGCATATTGAAGAAGGATCAGCCGAGTGGTTCTTGTGGGAGAACAACTCCATTTGGCTCACTAACTTCACACACCATCAGGCTTCCAAGCAGCTCTCAAGGAAACTCAGTTTTCACACTCTATGCTTAGTGCTCTTTGTGTGCCTAGGACTGAAATGAAGCTTGGTCAGCATCGCACACAAACGAATGCTCCACATGCGGGTTTCACATGCCACCAACTCCACATTCACAGGCAACTTCAGCGCCACAGCCGTTTTCAGATAGCCCTCAATGCAAAGGCTCTAGACGCAAATATTGGTGTGAGAGCTAATTCAATCAAGGAAACACTGCATGTTGGTGAAGAGCATATTGAAGAAGGATCAGCCGAGTGGTTCTTGTGGGAGAACAACTCCATTTGGCTCACTAACTTCACACACCATCAGGCTTCCAAGCAGCTCTCAAGGAAACTCAGTTTTCACACTCTATGCTTAGTGCTCTTTGAGTGCATTATCTAGGAATGAACCTGGTAGAGCATCCCACACAAACAAATGCTCCACATGCGGGTTTCACATGCCACCAACTCCACATTCACAGGCAACTTCAGCGCCACAGCCGTTTTCAGATAGCCCTCAATGCAAAGGCTCTAGACGCAAATATTGGTGTGAGAGCTAATTCAATCAAGGAAACACTGCATGTTGGTGAAGGGCATATTGAAGAAGGATCAGCCGAGTGGTTCTTGTGGGAGAACAACTCCATTTGGCTCACTAACTTCACACACCATCAGGCTTCCAAGCAGCTCTCAAGGAAACTCAGTTTTCACACTCTATGCTTAGTGCCCTTTGAGTGCATTATCTAGGAATGAACCTGGTAGAGCATCCCACACAAACGAATGCTCCACATGCGGGTTTCACATGCCACCAACTCCACATTCACAGGCAACTTCAGCGCCACAGCCGTTTTCAGATAGCCCTCAATGCAAAGGCTGTAGACACAAATATTGGTGTGAGAGCTAATTCAATCAAGGAAACACTGCATGTTGGTGAAGGGCATATTGAAGAAGGATCAGCCGAGTGGTTCTTGTGGGAGAACAACTCCATTTGGCTCACTAACTTCACACACCATCAGGCTTCCAAGCAGCTCTCAAGGAAACTCAGTTTTCACACTCTATGTTTAGTGTCCTTTGAGTGCTTTATCTAGCAATGAACTTGGTAGAGCATCCCACACAAACGAATGCTCCACATGCGGGTTTCACATGCCACCAACTCCACATTCACAGGCAACTTCAGCGCCACAGCCGTTTTCAGATAGCCCTCAATGCAAAGGCTCTAGACACAAATATTGGTGTGAGAGCTAATTCAATCAAGGAAACACTGCATGTTGGTGAAGGGCATATTGAAGAAGGATCAGCCGAGTGGTTCTTGTGGGAGAACAACTCCATTTGGCTCACTAACTTCACACACCATCAGGCTTCCAAGCAGCTCTCAAGGAAACTCAGTTTTTACACTCTATGCTTAGTGCCCTTTGTGTGCCTTTTACTGAAATGAAGCTTGGTCAGCATCCCACACAAACGAATGCTCCACATGCGGGTTTCACATGCCACCAACTCCACATTCACAGGCAACTTCAGCGCCACAGCCGTTTTCAGATAGCCCTCAATGCAAAGGCTCTAGACGCAAATATTGGTGTGAGAGCTAATTCAATCAAGGAAACACTGCATGTTGGTGAAGGGCATATTGAAGAAGGATCAGCCGAGTGGTTCTTGTGGGAGAACAACTCCATTTGGCTCACTAACTTCACACACCATCAGGCTTCCAAGCAGCTCTCAAGGAAACTCAGTTTTCACACTCTATGCTTAGTGCCCTTTGAGTGCATTATCTAGGAATGAACCAGGTAGAGCATCCCACACAAACGAATGCTCCACATGCGGGTTTCACATGCCACCAACTCCACATTCACAGGCAACTTCAGCGCCACAGCCGTTTTCAGATAGCCCTCAATGCAAAGGCTCTAGACGCAAATAGTGGTGTGAGAGCTAATTCAATCAAGGAAACACTGCATGTTGGTGAAGAGCATATTGAAGAAGGATCAGCCGAGTGGTTCTTGTGGGAGAACAACTCCATTTGGCTCACTAACTTCACACACCATCAGGCTTCCAAGCAGCTCTCAAGGAAACTCAGTTTTCACACTCTATGCTTAGTGCCCTTTGCATGGCTAGCACTGAAATGAACCTGGTAGAGCATCCCACACAAACGAATGCTCCACATGCGGGTTTCACATGCCACCAACTCCACATTCACAGGCAACTTCAGCGCCACAGCCGTTTTCAGATAGCCCTCAATGCAAAGGCTCTAGACGCAAATATTGGTGTGAGAGCTAATTCAATCAAGGAAACACTGCATGTTGGTGAAGGGCATATTGAAGAAGGATCAGCCGAGTGGTTCTTGTGGGAGAACAACTCCATTTGGCTCACTAACTTCACACACCATCAGGCTTCCAAGCAGCTCTCAAGGAAACTCAGTTTTCACACTCTATGCTTAGTGCCCTATGAGTGCCTAGGACTGAAATGAAGCTTGGTCAGCATCGCACACAAACGAATGCTCCACATGCGGGTTTCACATGCCACCAACTCCACATTCACAGGCAACTTCAGCGCCACAGCCGTTTTCAGATAGCCCTCAAGGCAAAGGCTCTAGACGCAAATATTGGTGTGAGAGCTAATTCAATCAAGGAAACATTGCATGTTGGTGAAGAGCATATTGAAGAAGGATCAGCCGAGTGGTTCTTGTGGGAGAACAACTCCATTTGGCTCACTAACTTCACACACCATCAGGCTTCCAAGCAGCTCTCAAGGAAACTCAGTTTTCACACTCTATCCTTAGTGCCCTTTGAGTGCATTATCTAGGAATGAACCTGGTAGAGCATCCCACACAAACAAATGCTCCACATGCGGGTTTCACATGCCACCAACTCCACATTCACAGGCAACTTCAGCGCCACAGCCGTTTTCAGATAGCCCTCAATGCAAAGGCTGTAGACACAAATATTGGTGTGAGAGCTAATTCAATCAAGGAAACACTGCATGTTGGTGAAGGGTATATTGAAGAAGGATCAGCCGAGTGGTTCTTGTGGGAGAACAACTCCATTTGGCTCACTAACTTCACACACCATCAGGCTTCCAAGCAGCTCTCAAGGAAACTCAGTTTTCACACTCTATGTTTAGTGCCCTTTGAGTGCATTATCTAGGAATGAACTTGGTAGAGCATCCCACACAAACGAATGCTCCACATGCGGGTTTCACATGCCACCAACTCCACATTCACAGGCAACTTCAGCGCCACAGCCGTTTTCAGATAGCCCTCGATGCAAAGGCTCTAGACACAAATATTGGTGTGAGAGCTAATTCAATCAAGGAAACACTGCATGTTGGTGAAGGGCATATTGAAGAAGGATCAGCCGAGTGGTTCTTGTGGGAGAACAACTCCATTTGGCTCACTAACTTCACACACCATCAGGCTTCCAAGCAGCTCTCAAGGAAACTCAGTTTTCACACTCTATGCTTAGTGCTCTTTGAGTGCCTAGGACTGAAATGAACTTGGTAGAGCATCCCACACAAACGAATGCTCCACATGCGGGTTTCACATGCCACCAACTCCACATTCACAGGCAACTTCAGCGCCACAGCCGTTTTCAGATAGCCCTCAATGCAAAGGCTCTAGACGCAAATATTGGTGTGAGAGCAAATTCAATCAAGGAAACACTGCATGTTGGTGAAGGGCATATTGAAGAAGGATCAGCCGAGTGGTTCTTGTGGGAGAACAACTCCATTTGGCTCACTAACTTCACACACCATCAGGCTTCCAAGCAGCTCTCAAGGAAACTCAGTTTTCACACTCTATGTTTAGTGCCCTTTGAGTGCTTTATCTAGGAATGAACTTGGTAGAGCATCCCACACAAACGAATGCTCCACATGCGGGTTTCACATGCCACCAACTCCACATTCACAGGCAACTTCAGCGCCACAGCCGTTTTCAGATAGCCCTCAATGCAAAGGCTCTAGACGCAAATATTGGTGTGAGAGCTAATTCAATCAAGGAAACACTGCATGTTGGTGAAGGGCATATTGAAGAAGGATCAGCCGAGTGGTTCTTGTGGGAGAACAACTCCATTTGGCTCACTAACTTCACACACCATCAGGCTTCCAAGCAGCTCTCAAGGAAACTCAGTTTTCACACTCTATGCTTAGTGCCCTTTGCATGGCTAGCACTGAAATGAACCTGGTAGAGCATCCCACACAAACGAATGCTCCACATGCGGGTTTCACATGCCACCAACTCCACATTCACAGGCAACTTCAGCGCCACAGCCGTTTTCAGATAGCCCTCAATGCAAAGGCTCTAGACGCAAATAGTGGTGTGAGAGCTAATTCAATCAAGGAAACACTGCATGTTGGTGAAGAGCATATTGAAGAAGGATCAGCCGAGTGGTTCTTGTGGGAGAACAACTCCATTTGGCTCACTAACTTCACACACCATCAGGCTTCCAAGCAGCTCTCAAGGAAACTCAGTTTTCACACTCTATGCTTAGTGCTCTTTGAGTGCATTATCTAGGAATGAACCTGGTAGAGCATCCCACACAAACGAATGCTCCACATGCGGGTTTCACATGCCACCAACTCCACATTCACAGGCAACTTCAGCGCCACAGCCGTTTTCAGATAGCCCTCAATGCAAAGGCTCTAGACGCAAATATTGGTGTGAGAGCTAATTCAATCAAGGAAACACTGCATGTTGGTGAAGGGCATATTGAAGAAGGATCAGCCGAGTGGTTCTTGTGGGAGAACAACTCCATTTGGCTCACTAACTTCACACACCATCAGGCTTCCAAGCAGCTCTCAAGGAAACTCAGTTTTCACACTCTATGCTTAGTGCCCTTTGCATGGCTAGCACTGAAATGAACCTGGTAGAGCATCCCACACAAACGAATGCTCCACATGCGGGTTTCACATGCCACCAACTCCACATTCACAGGCAACTTCAGCGCCACAGCCGTTTTCAGATATTTCTCAATGCAAAGGCTCTAGACGCAAATAGTGGTGTGAGAGCTAATTCAATCAAGGAAACACTGCATGTTGGTGAAGAGCATATTGAAGAAGGATCAGCCGAGTGGTTCTTGTGGGAGAACAACTCCATTTGGCTCACTAACTTCACACACCATCAGGCTTCCAAGCAGCTCTCAAGGAAACTCAGTTTTCACACTCTATGCTTAGTGCCCTTTGCATGGCTAGCACTGAAATGAACCTGGTAGAGCATCCCACACAAACGAATGCTCCACATGCGGGTTTCACATGCCACCAACTCCACATTCACAGGCAACTTCAGCGCCACAGCCGTTTTCAGATAGCCCTCAATGCAAAGGCTCTAGACGCAAATATTGGTGTGAGAGCTAATTCAATCAAGGAAACACTGCATGTTGGTGAAGGGCATATTGAAGAAGGATCAGCCGAGTGGTTCTTGTGGGAGAACAACTCCATTTGGCTCACTAACTTCACACACCATCAGGCTTCCAAGCAGCTCTCAAGGAAACTCAGTTTTCACACTCTATGCTTAGTGCCCTATGAGTGCCTAGGACTGAAATGAAGCTTGGTCAGCATCGCACACAAACGAATGCTCCACATGCGGGTTTCACATGCCACCAACTCCACATTCACAGGCAACTTCAGCGCCACAGCCATTTTCAGATAGCCCTCAATGCAAAGGCTCTAGACGCAAATATTGGTGTGAAAGCTAATTCAATCAAGGAAACACTGCATGTTGGTGAAGGGCATATTGAAGAAGGATCAGCCGAGTGGTTCTTGTGGGAGAACAACTCCATTTGGCTCACTAACTTCACACACCATCAGGCTTCCAAGCAGCTCTCAAGGAAACTCAGTTTTCACACTCTATGCTTAGTGCCCTATGAGTGCCTAGGACTGAAATGAAGCTTGGTCAGCATCGCACACAAACGAATGCTCCACATGCGGGTTTCACATGCCACCAACTCCACATTCACAGGCAACTTCAGCGCCACAGCCGTTTTCAGATAGCCCTCAATGCAAAGGCTCTAGACGCAAATATTGGTGTGAAAGCTAATTCAATCAAGGAAACACTGCATGTTGGTGAAGGGCATATTGAAGAAGGATCAGCCGAGTGGTTCTTGTGGGAGAACAACTCCATTTGGCTCACTAACTTCACACACCATCAGGCTTCCAAGCAGCTCTCAAGGAAACTCAGTTTTCACACTCTATGCTTAGTGCCCTTTGTATGCCTAGGACTGAAAGGAACCTTGGTGAGCATCCCACACAAACGAATGCTCCACATGCGGGTTTCACATGCCACCAACTCCACATTCACAGGCAACTTCAGCGCCACAGCCGTTTTCAGATAGCCCTCAATGCAAAGGCTCTAGACGCAAATATTGGTGTGAGAGCAAATTCAATCAAGGAAACACTGCATGTTGGTGAAGGGCATATTGAAGAAGGATCAGCCGAGTGGTTCTTGTGGGAGAACAACTCCATTTGGCTCACTAACTTCACACACCATCAGGCTTCCAAGCAGCTCTCAAGGAAACTCAGTTTTCACACTCTATGTTTAGTGCCCTTATGTGCTTTATCTAGGAATGAACTTGGTAGAGCATCCCACACAAACGAATGCTCCACATGCGGGTTTCACATGCCACCAACTCCACATTCACAGGCAACTTCAGCGCCACAGCCGTTTTCAGATAGCCCTCAATGCAAAGGCTCTAGACGCAAATATTGGTGTGAGAGCTAATTCAATCAAGGAAACACTGCATGTTGGTGAAGGGCATATTGAAGAAGGATCAGCCGAGTGGTTCTTGTGGGAGAACAACTCCATTTGGCTCACTAACTTCACACACCATCAGGCTTCCAAGCAGCTCTCAAGGAAACTCAGTTTTCACACTCTATGTTTAGTGCCATTTGAGTGCTTTATCTAGGAATGAACTTGGTAGAGCATTTCACACAAACGAATGCTCCACATGCGGGTTTCACATGCCACCAACTCCACATTCACAGGCAACTTCAGCGCCACAGCCGTTTTCAGATAGTTCTCAATGCAAAGGCTCTAGACGCAAATATTGGTGTGAGAGCTAATTCAATCAAGGAAACACTGCATGTTGGTGAAGGGCATATTGAAGAAGGATCAGCCGAGTGGTTCTTGTGGGAGAACAACTCCATTTGGCTCACTAACTTCACACACCATCAGGCTTCCAAGCAGCTCTCAAGGAAACTCAGTTTTTACACTCTATGCTTAGTGCCCTTTGTGTGCCTAGGACTGAAATGAAGCTGGGTCAGCATCCCACACAAACGAATGCTCCACATGCGGGTTTCACATGCCACCAACTCCACATTCACAGGCAACTTCAGCGCCACAGCCGTTTTCAGATAGCCCTCAATGTAAAGCCTCTAGACGCAAATATTGGTGTGAGAGCTAATTCAATCAAGGAAACACTGCATGTTGGTGAAGGGCATATTGAAGAAGGATCAGCCGAGTGGTTCTTGTGGGAGAACAACTCCATTTGGCTCACTAACTTCACACACCATCAGGCTTCCAAGCAGCTCTCAAGGAAACTCAGTTTTCACACTCTATGCTTAGTGCCCTTTGCATGGCTAGCACTGAAATGAACCTGGTAGAGCATCCCACACAAACGAATGCTCCACATGCGGGTTTCACATGCCACCAACTCCACATTCACAGGCAACTTCAGCGCCACAGCCGTTTTCAGATAGCCCTCAATGCAAAGACTCTAGACGCAAATATTGGTGTGAAAGCTAATTCAATCAAGGAAACACTGCATGTTGGTGAAGAGCATATTGAAGAAGGATCAGCCGAGTGGTTCTTGTGGGAGAACAACTCCATTTGGCTCACTAACTTCACACACCATCAGGCTTCCAAGCAGCTCTCAAGGAAACTCAGTTTTCACACTCTATGCTTAGTGCCCTTTGCATGGCTAGCACTGAAATGAACCTGGTAGAGCATCCCACACAAACGAATGCTCCACATGCGGGTTTCACATGCCACCAACTCCACATTCACAGGCAACTTCAGCGCCACAGCCGTTTTCAGATAGCCCTCAATGCAAAGGCTCTAGACGCAAATATTGGTGTGAGAGCTAATTCAATCAAGGAAACACTGCATGTTGGTGAAGGGCATATTGAAGAAGGATCAGCCGAGTGGTTCTTGTGGGAGAACAACTCCATTTGGCTCACTAACTTCACACACCATCAGGCTTCCAAGCAGCTCTCAAGGAAACTCAGTTTTCACACTCTATCCTTAGTGCCCTTTGAGTGCATTATCTAGGAATGAACCTGGTAGAGCATCCCACACAAACAAATGCTCCACATGCGGGTTTCACATGCCACCAACTCCACATTCACAGGCAACTTCAGCGCCACAGCCGTTTTCAGATAGCCCTCAATGCAAAGGCTGTAGACGCAAATATTGGTGTGAGAGCTAATTCAATCAAGGAAACACTGCATGTTGGTGAAGGGCATATTGAAGAAGGATCAGCCGAGTGGTTCTTGTGGGAGAACAACTCCATTTGGCTCACTAACTTCACACACCATCAGGCTTCCAAGCAGCTCTCAAGGAAACTCAGTTTTCACACTCTATGCTTAGTGCCCTATGAGTGCCTAGGACTGAAATGAAGCTTGGTCAGCATCGCACACAAACGAATGCTCCACATGCGGGTTTCACATGCCACCAACTCCACATTCACAGGCAACTTCAGCGCCACAGCCGTTTTCAGATAGCCCTCAATGCAAAGGCTCTAGACGCAAATATTGGTGTGAGAGCTAATTCAATCAAGGAAACACTGCATGTTGGTGAAGAGCATATTGAAGAAGGATCAGCCGAGTGGTTCTTGTGGGAGAACAACTCCATTTGGCTCACTAACTTCACACACCATCAGGCTTCCAAGCAGCTCTCAAGGAAACTCAGTTTTCACACTCTATGCTTAGTGCTCTTTGAGTGCATTATCTAGGAATGAACCTGGTAGAGCATCCCACACAAACAAATGCTCCACATGCGGGTTTCACATGCCACCAACTCCACATTCACAGGCAACTTCAGCGCCACAGCCGTTTTCAGATAGCCCTCAATGCAAAGGCTCTAGACGCAAATATTGGTGTGAGAGCTAATTCAATCAAGGAAACACTGCATGTTGGTGAAGGGCATATTGAAGAAGGATCAGCCGAGTGGTTCTTGTGGGAGAACAACTCCATTTGGCTCACTAACTTCACACACCATCAGGCTTCCAAGCAGCTCTCAAGGAAACTCAGTTTTCACACTCTATCCTTAGTGCCCTTTGAGTGCATTATCTAGGAATGAACCTGGTAGAGCATCCCACACAAACAAATGCTCCACATGCGGGTTTCACATGCCACCAACTCCACATTCACAGGCAACTTCAGCGCCACAGCCGTTTTCAGATAGCCCTCAATGCAAAGGCTGTAGACACAAATATTGGTGTGAGAGCTAATTCAATCAAGGAAACACTGCATGTTGGTGAAGGGCATATTGAAGAAGGATCAGCCGAGTGGTTCTTGTGGGAGAACAACTCCATTTGGCTCACTAACTTCACACACCATCAGGCTTCCAAGCAGCTCTCAAGGAAACTCAGTTTTCACACTCTATGTTTAGTGCCCTTTGAGTGCTTTATCTAGGAATGAACTTGGTAGAGCATCCCACACAAACGAATGCTCCACATGCGGGTTTCACATGCCACCAACTCCACATTCACAGGCAACTTCAGCGCCACAGCCGTTTTCAGATAGCCCGCAATGCAAAGGCTCTAGACACAAATATTGGTGTGAGAGCTAATTCAATCAAGGAAACACTGCATGTTGGTGAAGGGCATATTGAAGAAGGATCAGCCGAGTGGTTCTTGTGGGAGAACAACTCCATTTGGCTCACTAACTTCACACACCATCAGGCTTCCAAGCAGCTCTCAAGGAAACTCAGTTTTCACACTCTATGCTTAGTGCCCTTTGCATGGCTACCACTGAAATGAACCTGGTAGAGCATCCCACACAAACGAATGCTCCACATGCGGGTTTCACATGCCACCAACTCCACATTCACAGGCAACTTCAGCGCCACAGCCGTTTTCAGATAGCCCTCAATGCAAAGGCTCTAGACGCAAATATTGGTGTGAGAGCTAATTCAATCAAGGAAACACTGCATGTTGGGGAAGGGCATATTGAAGAAGGATCAGCCGAGTGGTTCTTGTGGGAGAACAACTCCATTTGGCTCACTAACTTCACACACCATCAGGCTTCCAAGCAGCTCTCAAGAAAACTCAGTTTTCACACTCTATGCTTAGTGCTCTTTGTGTGCCTAGGACTGAAATGAATCTTGGTCAGCATCCCACACAAACGAATGCTCCACATGCGGGTTTCACATGCCACCAACTCCACATTCACAGGCAACTTCAGCGCCACAGCCGTTTTCAGATAGCCCTCAATGCAAAGGCTGTAGACGCAAATATTGGTGTGAGAGCTAATTCAATCAAGGAAACACTGCATGTTGGTGAAGGGCATATTGAAGAAGGATCAGCCGAGTGGTTCTTGTGGGAGAACAACTCCATTTGGCTCACTAACTTCACACACCATCAGGCTTCCAAGCAGCTCTCAAGGAAACTCAGTTTTCACACTCTATGTTTAGTGCCCTTTGAGTGCTTTATCTAGGAATGAACTTGGTAGAGCATCCCACATAAACGAATGCTCCACATGCGGGTTTCTCATGCCACCAACTCCACATTCACAGGCAACTTCAGCGCCACAGCCGTTTTCAGATAGTTCTCAATGCAAAGGCTCTAGACGCAAATATTGGTGTGAGAGCTAATTCAATCAAGGAAACACTGCATGTTGGTGAAGGGCATATTGAAGAAGGATCAGCCGAGTGGTTCTTGTTTGAGAACAACTCCATTTGGCTCACTAACTTCACACACCATCAGGCTTCCAAGCAGCTCTCAAGGAAACTCAGTTTTCACACTCTATGCTTAGTGCCCTTTGTGTGCCTAGGACTGAAATGAAGCTTGGTCAGCATCCCACACAAACGAATGCTCCACATGCGGGTTTCATATGCCACCAACTCCTCATTCACAGGCAACTTCAGCGCCACAGCCGTTTTCAGATAGCCCTCAATGCAAAGGCTCTAGACGCAAATATTGGTGTGAGAGCTAATTCAATCAAGGAAACACTGCATGTTGGGGAAGGGCATATTGAAGAAGGATCAGCCGAGTGGTTCTTGTGGGAGAACAACTCCATTTGGCTCACTAACTTCACACACCATCAGGCTTCCAAGCAGCTCTCAAGGAAACTCAGTTTTCACACTCCATGCTTAGTGCCCTTTGCATGGCTAGCACTGAAATGAACCTGGTAGAGCATCCCACACAAACGAATGCTCCACATGCGGGTTTCACATGCCACCAACTCCACATTCACAGGCAACTTCAGCGCCACAGCCGTTTTCAGATAGCCCTCAATGCAAAGGCTCTAGACGCAAATATTGGTGTGAGAGCTAATCCAATCAAGGAAACACTGCATGTTGGTGAAGGGCATATTGAAGAAGGATCAGCCGAGTGGTTCTTGTGGGAGAACAACTCCATTTGGCTCACTAACTTCACACACCATCAGGCTTCCAAGCAGCTCTCAAGAAAACTCAGTTTTCACACTCTATGCTTAGTGCTCTTTGTGTGCCTAGGACTGAAATGACGCTTGGTCAGCATCCCACACAAACGAATGCTCCACATGCGGGTTTCACATGCCACCAACTCCACATTCACAGGCAACTTCAGCGCCACAGCCGTTTTCAGATAGCCCTCAATGCAAAGGCTCTAGACGCAAATATTGGTGTGAGAGCTAATTCAATCAAGGAAACACTGCATGTTGGTGAAGGGCATATTGAAGAAGGATCAGCCGAGTGGTTCTTGTGGGAGAACAACTCCATTTGGCTCACTAACTTCACACACCATCAGGCTTCCAAGCAGCTCTCAAGGAAACTCAGTTTTCACACTCTATGTTTAGTGCCCTTTGAGTGCTTTATCTAGGAATGAACCTGGTAGAGCATCCCACACAAACGAATGCTCCACATGCGGGTTTCACATGCCACCAACTCCACATTCACAGGCAACTTCAGCGCCACAGCCGTTTTCAGATAGCCCTCAATGCAAAGGCTCTAGACGCAAATATTGGTGTGAGAGCTAATTCAATCAAGGAAACACTGCATGTTGGTGAAGGGCATATTGAAGAAGGATCAGCCGAGTGGTTCTTGTGGGATAACAACTCCATTTGGCTCACTAACTTCACACACCATCAGGCTTCCAACAGCTCTCAAGGAAACTCAGTTTTCACACTCTATGCTTAGTGCTCTATGAGTGCCTAGGACTGAAATGAACCTGGTAGAGCATCGCACACAAACGAATGCTCCACATGCGGGTTTCACATGCCACCAACTCCACATTCACAGGCAACTTCAGCGCCACAGCCGTTTTCAGATAGCCCTCAATGCAAAGGCTCTAGACGCAAATATTGGTGTGAGAGCTAATTCAATCAAGGAAACACTGCATGTTGGTGAAGGGCATATTGAAGAAGGATCAGCCGAGTGGTTCTTGTGGGAGAACAACTCCATTTGGCTCACTAACTTCACACACCATCAGGCTTCCAAGCAGCTCTCAAGAAAACTCAGTTTTCACACTCTATGTTTAGTGCTCTTTGTGTGCCTTGGACTGAAATGAAGCTTGGTCAGCATCCCACACAAACGAATGCTCCACATGCGGGTTTCACATGCCACCAACTCCACATTCACAGGCAACTTCAGCGCCACAGCCGTTTTCAGATAGCCCTCAATGCAAAGGCTCTAGACGCAAATATTGGTGTGAGAGCTAATTCAATCAAGGAAACACTGCATGTTGGTGAAGGGCATATTGAAGAAGGATCAGCCGAGTGGTTCTTGTGGGAGAACAACTCCATTTGGCTCACTAAATTCACACACCATCAGGCTTCCAAGCAGCTCTCAAGGAAACTCAATTTTCACACTCTATGTTTAGTGCCCTTTGAGTGCTTTATCTAGGAATGAACTTGGTAGAGCATCCCACATAAACGAATGCTCCACATGCGGGTTTCACATGCCACCAACTCCACATTCACAGGCAACTTCAGCGCCACAGCCGTTTTCAGATAGCCCTCAATGCAAAGGCTCTAGACGCAAGTATTGGTGTGAGAGCTAATTCAATCAAGGAAACACTGCATGTTGGTGAAGGGCATATTGAAGAAGGATCAGCCGAGTGGTTCTTGTGGGAGAACAACTCCATTTGGCTCACTAACTTCACACACCATCAGGCTTCCAAGCAGCTCTCAAGGAAACTCAGTTTTCACACTCTATGCTTAGTGCCCTTTGTGTGCCTAGGACTGAAATGAAGCTTGGTCAGCATCCCACACAAACGAATGCTCCACATGCGGGTTTCACATGCCACCAACTCCACATTCACAGGCAACTTCAGCGCCACAGCCGTTTTCAGATAGCCCTCAATGCAAAGGCTCTAGACGCAAATATTGGTGTGAGAGCTAATTCAATCAAGGAAACACTGCATGTTGGTGAAGGGCATATTGAAGAAGGATCAGCCGAGTGGTTCTTGTGGGAGAACAACTCCATTTGGCTCACTAACTTCACACACCATCAGGCTTCCAAGCAGCTCTCAAGGAAACTCAGTTTTCACACTCTATGTTTAGTGCCATTTGAGTGCTTTATCTAGGAATGAACTTGGTAGAGCATCCCACACAAACGAATGCTCCACATGCGGGTTTCACATGCCACCAACTCCACATTCACAGGCAACTTCAGCGCCACAGCCGTTTTCAGATAGCCCTCAATGCAAAGGCTCTAGACGCAAATATTGGTGTGAGAGCTAATTCAATCAAGGAAACACTGCATGTTGGTGAAGGGCATATTGAAGAAGGATCAGCCGAGTGGTTCTTGTTTGAGAACAACTCCATTTGGCTCACTAACTTCACACACCATCAGGCTTCCAAGCAGCTCTCAAGGAAACTCAGTTTTTACACTCTATGCTTAGTGCCCTTTGTGTGCCTAGGACTGAAATGAAGCTTGGTCAGCATCCCACACAAACGAATGCTCCACATGCGGGTTTCACATGCCACCAACTCCACATTCACAGGCAACTTCAGCGCCACAGCCGTTTTCAGATAGCCCTCAATGCAAAGGCTGTAGACACAAATATTGGTGTGAGAGCTAATTCAATCAAGGAAACACTGCATGTTGGTGAAGGGCATATTGAAGAAGGATCAGCCGAGTGGTTCTTGTGGGATAACAACTCCATTTGGCTCACTAACTTCACACACCATCAGGCTTCCAAGCAGCTCTCAAGGAAACTCAGTTTTCACACTCTATGCTTAGTGCCCTTTGCATGGCTAGCACTGAAATGAACCTGGTAGAGCATCGCACACAAACGAATGCTCCACATGCGGGTTTCACATGCCACCAACTCCACATTCACAGGCAAATTCAGCGCCACAGCCGTTTTCAGATAGCCCTCAATGCAAAGGCTCTAGACGCAAATATTGGTGTGAGAGCTAATTCAATCAAGGAAACACTGCATGTTGGTGAAAGGCATATTGAAGAAGGATCAGCCGAGTGGTTCTTGTGGGAGAACAACTCCATTTTTCTCACTAACTTCACACACCATCAGGCTTCCAAGCAGCTCTCAAGGAAACTCAGTTTTCACACTCTATGCTTAGTGCCCTTTGAGTGCATTATCTAGGAATGAACCTGGTAGAGCATCCCACACAAACGAATGCTCCACATGCGGGTTTCACATGCCACCAACTCCACATTCACAGGCAACTTCAGCGCCACAGCCGTTTTCAGATAGCCCTCAATGCAAAGGCTGTAGACACAAATATTGGTGTGAGAGCTAATTCAATCAAGGAAACACTGCATGTTGGTGAAGGGCATATTGAAGAAGGATCAGCCGAGTGGTTCTTGTGGGAGAACAACTCCATTTGGCTCACTAACTTCACACACCATCAGGCTTCCAAGCAGCTCTCAAGGAAACTCAGTTTTCACACTCTATGTTTAGTGCCCTTTGAGTGCTTTATCTAGGAATGAACTTGGTAGAGCATCCCACACAAACGAATGCTCCACATGCGGGTTTCACATGCCACCAACTCCACATTCACAGGCAACTTCAGCGCCACAGCCGTTTTCAGATAGCCCTCAATGCAAAGGCTCTAGACGCAAATATTGGTGTGAGAGCTAATTCAATCAAGGAAACACTGCATGTTGGTGAAGGGCATATTGAAGAAGGATCAGCCGAGTGGTTCTTGTGGGAGAACAACTCCATTTGGCTCACTAACTTCACACACCATCAGGCTTCCAAGCAGCTCTCAAGGAAACTCAGTTTTTACACTCTATGCTTAGTGCCCTTTGTGTGCCTAGGACTGAAATGAAGCTTGGTCAGCATCCCACACAAACGAATGCTCCACATGCGGGTTTCACATGCCACCAACTCCACATTCACAGGCAACTTCAGCGCCACAGCCGTTTTCAGATAGCCCTCAATGTAAAGCCTCTAGACGCAAATATTGGTGTGAGAGCTAATCAAGTAAAAAGAAGAGCTAATCAATCAAGGAAACACTGCATGTTGGTGAAGGGCATATTGAAGAAGGATCAGCCGAGTGGTTCTTGTGGGAGAACAACTCCATTTGGCTCACTAACTTCACACACCATCAGGCTTCCAAGCAGCTCTCAAGGAAACTCAGTTTTCACACTCTATGCTTAGAGCCCTTTGTATGCCTAGGACTGAAAGGAACCTTGGTGAGCATCCCACACAAACGAATGCTCCACATGCGGGTTTCACATGCCACCAACTCCACATTCACAGGCAACTTCAGCGCCACAGCCGTTTTCAGATAGTTCTCAATGCAAAGGCTCTAGACGCAAATATTGGTGTGAGAGCTAATTCAATCAAGGAAACACTGCATGTTGGTGAAGGGCATATTGAAGAAGGATCAGCCGAGTGGTTCTTGTGGGAGAACAACTCCATTTGGCTCACTAACTTCACACACCATCAGGCTTCCAAGCAGCTCTCAAGGAAACTCAGTTTTCACACTCTATGCTTAGTGCCCTTTGTGTGCCTAGGACTGAAATGAAGCTTGGTCAGCATCCCACACAAACGAATGCTCCACATGCGGGTTTCACATGCCACCAACTCCACATTCACAGGCAACTTCAGCGCCACAGCCGTTTTCAGATAGCCCTCAATGCAAAGGCTCTAGACGCAAATATTGGTGTGAGAGCTAATTCAATCAAGGAAACACTGCATGTTGGTGAAGGGCATATTGAAGAAGGATCAGCCGAGTGGTTCTTGTGGGAGAACAACTCCATTTGGCTCACTAACTTCACACACCATCAGGCTTCCAAGCAGCTCTCAAGGAAACTCAGTTTTCACACTCTATGCTTAGAGCCCTTTGTATGCCTAGGACTGAAAGGAACCTTGGTGAGCATCCCACACAAACGAATGCTCCACATGCGGGTTTCACATGCCACCAACTCCACATTCACAGGCAACTTCAGCGCCACAGCCGTTTTCAGATAGCCCTCAATGCAAAGGCTCTAGACGCAAATATTGGTGTGAGAGCTAATTCAATCAAGGAAACACTGCATGTTGGTGAAGGGCATATTGAAGAAGGATCAGCCGAGTGGTTCTTGTGGGAGAACAACTCCATTTGGCTCACTAACTTCACACACCATCAGGCTTCCAAGCAGCTCTCAAGGAAACTCAGTTTTCACACTCTATGCTTAGTGCCCTTTGAGTGCATTATCTAGGAATGAACCTGGTAGAGCATCCCACACAAACGAATGCTCCACATGCAGGTTTCACATGCCACCAACTCCACATTCACAGGCAACTTCAGCGCCACAGCCGTTTTCAGATAGCCCTCAATGCAAAGGCTCTAGACGCAAATATTGGTGTGAGAGCTAATTCAATCAAGGAAACACTGCATGTTGGTGAAGGGCATATTGAAGAAGGATCAGCCGAGTGGTTCTTGTGGGATAACAACTCCATTTGGCTCACTAACTTCACACACCATCAGGCTTCCAAGCAGCTCTCAAGGAAACTCAGTTTTCACACTCTATGCTTAGTGCCCTTTGCATGGCTAGCACTGAAATGAACCTGGTAGAGCATCGCACACAAACGAATGCTCCACATGCGGGTTTCACATGCCACCAACTCCACATTCACAGGCACCTTCAGCGCCACAGCCGTTTTCAGATAGCCCTCAATGCAAAGGCTCTAGATGCAAATATTGGTGTGAGAGCTA
>NW_026700902.1:0-65202 GCF_030435755.1 Ochotona princeps
TCACAAGAACCACTCGGCTGATCCTTATTCAATATGCCCTTCACCAACATGCAGTGTTTCCTTGATTGAATTAGCTCTCACACCAATATTTACGTCTAGAGCCTTTGCATTGAGGGCTATCTGAAAATGGCTGTGGCGCTGAAGTTGCCTGTGAATGTGGAGTTGTTGGCATGTGAAACCCGCATGTGGAGCATTCGTTTGTGTGGGATGCTCTACCAGGTTCATTCCTAGATAATGCACTCAAAGGGCACTAAGCATAGAGTGTGAAAACTGAGTTTCCTTGAGAGCTGCTTGGAAGCCTGATGGTGTGTGAAGTTAGTGAGCCAAATGGAGTTGTTCTCCCACAAGAACCACTCGGCTGATCCTTCTTCAATATGCCCTTCACCAACATGCAGTGCTTCCTTGATTGAATTAGCTCTCACACCAATATTTGCGTCTAGAGACTTTGCATTGAGGGCTATCTGAAAACGGCTGTGGCGCTGAAGTTGCCTGTGAATGTGGAGTTGGTGGCATGTGAAACCCGCATGTGGAGCATTCGTTTGTGTGGGATGCTGACCAAGCTTCATTTCAGTCCTGGCCACACAAAGAGCACTAAGCATAGAGTGTGAAAACTGAGTTTCCTTGAGAGCTGCTTGGAAGCCTGATGGTGTGTGAAGTTAGTGAGCCAAATGGAGTTGTTCTCCCACAAGAACCACTCGGCTGATCCTTCTTCAATATGCCCTTCACCAACATGCAGTGTTTCCTTGATTGAATTAGCTCTCACACCAATATTTGCGTCTAGAGCCTTTGCATTGAGGGCTATCTGAAAACGGCTGTGGCGCTGAAGTTGCCTGTGAATGTGGAGTTGGTGCCATGTGAAACCCGCATGTGGAGCATTCGTTTGTGTGGGATGCTCTACCAGGTTCATTTCAGTCCTAGCCATACAAACGGCACTAAGCATAGAGCGTGAAAACTGAGTTTCCTTGAGAGCTGCTTGGAAGCCTGATGGTGTGTGAAGTTAGTGAGCCAAATGGAGTTGTTCTCCCACAAGAACCACTCGGCTGATCCTTCTTCAATATGCCCTTCACCAACATGCAGTGTTTCCTTGATTGAATTAGCTCTCACACCAATATTTGCGTCTAGAGCCTTTGCATTGAGGGCTATCTGAAAACGGCTGTGGCGCTGAAGTTGCCTGTGAATGTGGAGTTGGTGGCATGTGAAACCCGCATGTGGAGCATTCGTTTGTGCGGGATGCTGACCAAGCTTCATTTCAGTCCTAGGCACACAAAGGGCACGAAGCATAGAGTGTGAAAACTGAGTTTCCTTGAGAGCTGCTTGGAAGCCTGATGGTGTGTGAAGTTAGTGAGCCAAATGGAGTTGTTCTCCCACAAGAACCATTCGGCTGATCCTTATTCAATATGCCCTTCACCAACATGCAGTGTTTCCTTGATTGAATTAGCTCTCACACCAATATTTGCGTCTAGAGCCTTTGCATTGAGGGCTATCTGAAAACGGCTGTGGCGCTGAAGTTGCCTGTGAATGTGGAGTTGGTGGCATGTGAAACCCGCATGTGGAGCATTCGTTTGTGTGGGATGCTCTACCAGGTTCATTCCTAGATAATGCACTCAAAGGGCACGAAGCATAGAGTGTGAAAACTGAGGTTCCTTGATTGCTGTTTGGAAGCCTGATGGTGTGTGAAGTTAGTGAGCCAAATGGAGTTGTTCTCCCACAAGAACCACTCGGCTGATCCTTCTTCAATATGCCCTTCACCAACATGCACTGTTTCCTTGATTGAATTAGCTCTCACACCAATATTCGCGTCTAGAGCCTTTGCATTGAGGGCTATCTGAAAACGGCTGTGCCGCTGAAGTTGCCTGTGAATGTGGAGTTGGTGGCATGTGAAACCCGCATGTGGAGCATTCGTTTGTGTGGGATGCTCTACCAGGTTCATTCCTAGATAATGCACTCAAAGGGCACTAAGCATAGAGTGTGAAAACTGAGTTTCCTTGAGAGCTGCTTGGAAGCCTGATGGTGTGTGAAGTTAGTGAGCCAAATGGAGTTGTTCTCCCACAAGAACCACTCGGCTGATCCTTCTTCAATATGCCCTTCACCAACATGCAGTGTTTCCTTGATTGAATTAGCTCTCACACCAATATTTGCGTCTAGAGCCTTTGCATTGAGGGCTATCTGAAAACGGCTGTGGCGCTGAAGTTGCCTGTGAATGTGGAGTTGGTGGCATGTGAAACCCGCATGTGGAGCATTCGTTTGTGCGGGATGCTGACCAAGCTTCATTTCAGTCCTAGGCACACAAAGGGCACGAAGCATAGAGTGTGAAAACTGAGTTTCCTTGAGAGCTGCTTGGAAGCCTGATGGTGTGTGAAGTTAGTGAGCCAAATGGAGTTGTTCTCCCACAAGAACCACTCGGCTGATCCTTATTCAATATGCCCTTCACCAACATGCAGTGTTTCCTTGATTGAATTAGCTCTCACACCAATATTTACGTCTAGAGCCTTTGCATTGAGGGCTATCTGAAAACGGCTGTGGCGCTGAAGTTGCCTGTGAATGTGGAGTTGTTGGCATGTGAAACTCGCATGTGGAGCATTCGTTTGTGTGGAATGCTCTACCAGGTTCATTCCTAGATAATGCACTCAAAGGGCACTAAGCATAGAGTGTGAAAACTGAGTTTCCTTGAGAGCTGCTTGGAAGCCTGATGGTGTGTGAAGTTAGTGAGCCAAATGGAGTTGTTCTCCCACAAGAACCACTCGGCTGATCCTTCTTCAATATGCCCTTCACCAACATGCAGTGTTTCCTTGATTGAATTAGCTCTCACACCAATATTTGCGTCTAGAGCCTTTGCATTGAGGGCTATCTGAAAACGGCTGTGGCGCTGAAGTTGCCTGTGAATGTGGAGTTGGTGGCATGTGAAACCCGCATGTGGAGCATTCGTTTGTGCGGGATGCTGACCAAGCTTCATTTCAGTCCTAGGCACACAAAGGGCACGAAGCATAGAGTGTGAAAACTGAGTTTCCTTGAGAGCTGCTTGGAAGCCTGATGGTGTGTGAAGTTAGTGAGCCAAATGGAGTTGTTCTCCCACAAGAACCACTCGGCTGATCCTTATTCAATATGCCCTTCACCAACATGCAGTGTTTCCTTGATTGAATTAGCTCTCACACCAATATTTACGTCTAGAGCCTTTGCATTGAGGGCTATCTGAAAACGGCTGTGGCGCTGAAGTTGCCTGTGAATGTGGAGTTGGTGGCATGTGAAACCCGCATGTGGAGCATTCGTTTGTGAGGGATGCTCTACCAGGTTCATTCCTAGATAATGCACTCAAAGGGCACTAAGCATAGAGTGTGAAAACTGAGTTTCCTTGATTGCTGTTTGGAAGCCTGATGGTGTGTGAAGTTAGTGAGCCAAATGGAGTTGTTCTCCCACAAGAACCACTCGGCTGATCCTTCTTCAATATGCCCTTCACCAACATGCAGTGTTTCCTTGATTGAATTAGCTCTCACACCAATATTTGCGTCTAGAGCCTTTGCATTGAGGGCTATCTGAAAACGGCTGTGGCGCTGAAGTTGCCTGTGAATGTGGAGTTGGTGGCATGTGAAACCCGCATGTGGAGCATTCGTTTGTGCGGGATGCTGACCAAGCTTCATTTCAGTCCTAGGCACACAAAGGGCACGAAGCATAGAGTGTGAAAACTGAGTTTCCTTGAGAGCTGCTTGGAAGCCTGATGGTGTGTGAAGTTAGTGAGCCAAATGGAGTTGTTCTCCCACAAGAACCACTCGGCTGATCCTTATTCAATATGCCCTTCACCAACATGCAGTGTTTCCTTGATTGAATTAGCTCTCACACCAATATTTACGTCTAGAGCCTTTGCATTGAGGGCTATCTGAAAACGGCTGTGGCGCTGAAGTTGCCTGTGAATGTGGAGTTGGTGGCATGTGAAACCCGCATGTGGAGCATTCGTTTGTGTGGGATGCTCTACCAGGTTCATTCCTAGATAATGCACTCAAAGGGCACTAAGCATAGAGTGTGAAAACTGAGTTTCCTTGAGAGCTGCTTGGAAGCCTGATGGTGTGTGAAGTTAGTGAGCCAAATGGAGTTGTTCTCCCACAAGAACCACTCGGCTGATCCTTCTTCAATATGCCCTTCACCAACATGCAGTGCTTCCTTGATTGAATTAGCTCTCACACCAATATTTGCGTCTAGAGCCTTTGCATTGAGGGCTATCTGAAAACGGCTGTGGCGCTGAAGTTGCCTGTGAATGTGGAGTTGGTGGCATGTGAAACCCGCATGTGGAGCATTCGTTTGTGTGGGATGCTGACCAAGCTTCATTTCAGTCCTGGCCACACAAAGAGCACTAAGCATAGAGTGTGAAAACTGAGTTTCCTTGAGAGCTGCTTGGAAGCCTGATGGTGTGTGAAGTTAGTGAGCCAAATGGAGTTGTTCTCCCACAAGAACCACTCGGCTGATCCTTCTTCAATATGCCCTTCACCAACATGCAGTGTTTCCTTGATTGAATTAGCTCTCACACCAATATTTGCGTCTAGAGCCTTTGCATTGAGGGCTATCTGAAAACGGCTGTGGCGCTGAAGTTGCCTGTGAATGTGGAGTTGGTGGCATGTGAAACCCGCATGTGGAGCATTCGTTTGTGTGGGATGCTCTACCAGGTTCATTTCAGTCCTAGCCATACAAACGGCACTAAGCATAGAGCGTGAAAACTGAGTTTCCTTGAGAGCTGCTTGGAAGCCTGATGGTGTGTGAAGTTAGTGAGCCAAATGGAGTTGTTCTCCCACAAGAACCACTCGGCTGATCCTTCTTCAATATGCCCTTCACCAACATGCAGTGTTTCCTTGATTGAATTAGCTCTCACACCAATATTTGCGTCTAGAGCCTTTGCATTGAGGGCTATCTGAAAACGGCTGTGGCGCTGAAGTTGCCTGTGAATGTGGAGTTGGTGGCATGTGAAACCCGCATGTGGAGCATTCGTTTGTGTGGGATGCTCTACCAGGTTCATTTCAGTCCTAGGCATACAAACGGCACTAAGCATAGAGCGTGAAACCTGAGTTTCCTTGAGAGCTGCTTGGAAGCCTGATGGTGTGTGAAGTTAGTGAGCCAAATGGAGTTGTTCTCCCACAAGAACCACTCGGCTGATCCTTCTTCAATATGCCCTTCACCAACATGCAGTGTTTCCTTGATTGAATTAGCTCTCACACCAATATTTGCGTCTAGAGCCTTTGCATTGAGGGCTATCTGAAAACGGCTGTGGCGCTGAAGTTGCCTGTGAATGTGGAGTTGGTGGCATGTGAAACCCGCATGTGGAGCATTCGTTTGTGTGGGATGCTCTACCAGGTTCATTTCAGTGCTAGCCATACAAACGGAACTAAGCATAGAGCGTGAAAACTGAGTTTCCTTGAGAGCTGCTTGGAAGCCTGATGGTGTGTGAAGTTAGTGAGCCAAATGGAGTTGTTCTCCCACAAGAACCACTCGGCTGATCCTTCTTCAATATGCCCTTCACCAACATGCAGTGTTTCCTTGATTGAATTAGCTCTCACACCAATATTTGCGTCTAGAGCCTTTGCATTGAGGGCTATCTGAAAACGGCTGTGGCGCTGAAGTTGCCTGTGAATGTGGAGTTGGTGGCATGTGAAACCCGCATGTGGAGCATTCGTTTGTGTGGGATGCTCTACCAGGTTCATTTCAGTGCTAGCCATACAAAGGGCACTAAGCATAGAGTGTGAAAACTGAGTTTCCTTGAGAGCTGCTTGGAAGCCTGATGGTGTGTGAAGTTAGTGAGCCAAATGGAGTTGTTCTCCCACAAGAACCACTCGGCTGATCCTTCTTCAATATGCCCTTCACCAACATGCAGTGTTTCCTTGATTGAATTAGCTCTCACACCAATATTTGCGTCTAGAGCCTTTGCATTGAGGGCTATCTGAAAACGGCTGTGGCGCTGAAGTTGCCTGTGAATGTGGAGTTGGTGGCATGTGAAACCCGCATGTGGAGCATTCGTTTGTGTGGGATGCTCTACCAGGTTCATTTCAGTGCTAGCCATACAAAGGGCACTAAGCATAGAGTGTGAAAACTGAGTTTCCTTGAGAGCTGCTTGGAAGCCTGATGGTGTGTGAAGTTAGTGAGCCAAATGGAGTTGTTCTCCCACAAGAACCACTCGGCTGATCCTTCTTCAATATGCCCTTCACCAACATGCAGTGTTTCCTTGATTGAATTAGCTCTCACACCAATATTTGCGTCTAGAGCCTTTGCATTGAGGGCTATCTGAAAACGGCTGTGGCGCTGAAGTTGCCTGTGAATGTGGAGTTGGTGGCATGTGAAACCCGCATGTGGAGCATTCGTTTGTGCGGGATGCTGACCAAGCTTCATTTCAGTCCTAGGCACACAAAGGGCACGAAGCATAGAGTGTGAAAACTGAGTTTCCTTGAGAGCTGCTTGGAAGCCTGATGGTGTGTGAAGTTAGTGAGCCAAATGGAGTTGTTCTCCCACAAGAACCACTCGGCTGATCCTTATTCAATATGCCCTTCACCAACATGCAGTGTTTCCTTGATTGAATTAGCTCTCACACCAATATTTACGTCTAGAGCCTTTGCATTGAGGGCTATCTGAAAACGGCTGTGGCGCTGAAGTTGCCTGTGAATGTGGAGTTGTTGGCATGTGAAACTCGCATGTGGAGCATTCGTTTGTGTGGAATGCTCTACCAGGTTCATTCCTAGATAATGCACTCAAAGGGCACTAAGCATAGAGTGTGAAAACTGAGTTTCCTTGAGAGCTGCTTGGAAGCCTGATGGTGTGTGAAGTTAGTGAGCCAAATGGAGTTGTTCTCCCACAAGAACCACTCGGCTGATCCTTCTTCAATATGCCCTTCACCAACATGCAGTGTTTCCTTGATTGAATTAGCTCTCACACCAATATTTGCGTCTAGAGCCTTTGCATTGAGGGCTATCTGAAAACGGCTGTGGCGCTGAAGTTGCCTGTGAATGTGGAGTTGGTGGCATGTGAAACCCGCATGTGGAGCATTCGTTTGTGCGGGATGCTGACCAAGCTTCATTTCAGTCCTAGGCACACAAAGGGCACGAAGCATAGAGTGTGAAAACTGAGTTTCCTTGAGAGCTGCTTGGAAGCCTGATGGTGTGTGAAGTTAGTGAGCCAAATGGAGTTGTTCTCCCACAAGAACCACTCGGCTGATCCTTATTCAATATGCCCTTCACCAACATGCAGTGTTTCCTTGATTGAATTAGCTCTCACACCAATATTTACGTCTAGAGCCTTTGCATTGAGGGCTATCTGAAAACGGCTGTGGCGCTGAAGTTGCCTGTGAATGTGGAGTTGTTGGCATGTGAAACTCGCATGTGGAGCATTCGTTTGTGTGGAATGCTCTACCAGGTTCATTCCTAGATAATGCACTCAAAGGGCACTAAGCATAGAGTGTGAAAACTGAGTTTCCTTGAGAGCTGCTTGGAAGCCTGATGGTGTGTGAAGTTAGTGAGCCAAATGGAGTTGTTCTCCCACAAGAACCACTCGGCTGATCCTTCTTCAATATGCCCTTCACCAACATGCAGTGTTTCCTTGATTGAATTAGCTCTCACACCAATATTTGCGTCTAGAGCCTTTGCATTGAGGGCTATCTGAAAACGGCTGTGGCGCTGAAGTTGCCTGTGAATGTGGAGTTGGTGGCATGTGAAACCCGCATGTGGAGCATTCGTTTGTGCGGGATGCTGACCAAGCTTCATTTCAGTCCTAGGCACACAAAGGGCACGAAGCATAGAGTGTGAAAACTGAGTTTCCTTGAGAGCTGCTTGGAAGCCTGATGGTGTGTGAAGTTAGTGAGCCAAATGGAGTTGTTCTCCCACAAGAACCACTCGGCTGATCCTTATTCAATATGCCCTTCACCAACATGCAGTGTTTCCTTGATTGAATTAGCTCTCACACCAATATTTACGTCTAGAGCCTTTGCATTGAGGGCTATCTGAAAACGGCTGTGGCGCTGAAGTTGCCTGTGAATGTGGAGTTGTTGGCATGTGAAACTCGCATGTGGAGCATTCGTTTGTGTGGAATGCTCTACCAGGTTCATTCCTAGATAATGCACTCAAAGGGCACTAAGCATAGAGTGTGAAAACTGAGTTTCCTTGAGAGCTGCTTGGAAGCCTGATGGTGTGTGAAGTTAGTGAGCCAAATGGAGTTGTTCTCCCACAAGAACCACTCGGCTGATCCTTCTTCAATATGCCCTTCACCAACATGCAGTGTTTCCTTGATTGAATTAGCTCTCACACCAATATTTGCGTCTAGAGCCTTTGCATTGAGGGCTATCTGAAAACGGCTGTGGCGCTGAAGTTGCCTGTGAATGTGGAGTTGGTGGCATGTGAAACCCGCATGTGGAGCATTCGTTTGTGCGGGATGCTGACCAAGCTTCATTTCAGTCCTAGGCACACAAAGGGCACGAAGCATAGAGTGTGAAAACTGAGTTTCCTTGAGAGCTGCTTGGAAGCCTGATGGTGTGTGAAGTTAGTGAGCCAAATGGAGTTGTTCTCCCACAAGAACCACTCGGCTGATCCTTATTCAATATGCCCTTCACCAACATGCAGTGTTTCCTTGATTGAATTAGCTCTCACACCAATATTTACGTCTAGAGCCTTTGCATTGAGGGCTATCTGAAAACGGCTGTGGCGCTGAAGTTGCCTGTGAATGTGGAGTTGGTGGCATGTGAAACCCGCATGTGGAGCATTCGTTTGTGAGGGATGCTCTACCAGGTTCATTCCTAGATAATGCACTCAAAGGGCACTAAGCATAGAGTGTGAAAACTGAGTTTCCTTGATTGCTGTTTGGAAGCCTGATGGTGTGTGAAGTTAGTGAGCCAAATGGAGTTGTTCTCCCACAAGAACCACTCGGCTGATCCTTCTTCAATATGCCCTTCACCAACATGCAGTGTTTCCTTGATTGAATTAGCTCTCACACCAATATTTGCGTCTAGAGCCTTTGCATTGAGGGCTATCTGAAAACGGCTGTGGCGCTGAAGTTGCCTGTGAATGTGGAGTTGGTGGCATGTGAAACCCGCATGTGGAGCATTCGTTTGTGCGGGATGCTGACCAAGCTTCATTTCAGTCCTAGGCACACAAAGGGCACGAAGCATAGAGTGTGAAAACTGAGTTTCCTTGAGAGCTGCTTGGAAGCCTGATGGTGTGTGAAGTTAGTGAGCCAAATGGAGTTGTTCTCCCACAAGAACCACTCGGCTGATCCTTATTCAATATGCCCTTCACCAACATGCAGTGTTTCCTTGATTGAATTAGCTCTCACACCAATATTTACGTCTAGAGCCTTGGCATTGAGGGCTATCTGAAAACGGCTGTGGCGCTGAAGTTGCCTGTGAATGTGGAGTTGGTGGCATGTGAAACCCGCATGTGGAGCATTCGTTTGTGTGGGATGCTCTACCAGGTTCATTCCTAGATAATGCACTCAAAGGGCACTAAGCATAGAGTGTGAAAACTGAGTTTCCTTGAGAGCTGCTTGGAAGCCTGATGGTGTGTGAAGTTAGTGAGCCAAATGGAGTTGTTCTCCCACAAGAACCACTCGGCTGATCCTTCTTCAATATGCCCTTCACCAACATGCAGTGCTTCCTTGATTGAATTAGCTCTCACACCAATATTTGCGTCTAGAGCCTTTGCATTGAGGGCTATCTGAAAACGGCTGTGGCGCTGAAGTTGCCTGTGAATGTGGAGTTGGTGGCATGTGAAACCCGCATGTGGAGCATTCGTTTGTGTGGGATGCTGACCAAGCTTCATTTCAGTCCTGGCCACACAAAGAGCACTAAGCATAGAGTGTGAAAACTGAGTTTCCTTGAGAGCTGCTTGGAAGCCTGATGGTGTGTGAAGTTAGTGAGCCAAATGGAGTTGTTCTCCCACAAGAACCACTCGGCTGATCCTTCTTCAATATGCCCTTCACCAACATGCAGTGTTTCCTTGATTGAATTAGCTCTCACACCAATATTTGCGTCTAGAGCCTTTGCATTGAGGGCTATCTGAAAACGGCTGTGGCGCTGAAGTTGCCTGTGAATGTGGAGTTGGTGGCATGTGAAACCCGCATGTGGAGCATTCGTTTGTGTGGGATGCTCTACCAGGTTCATTTCAGTCCTAGCCATACAAACGGCACTAAGCATAGAGCGTGAAAACTGAGTTTCCTTGAGAGCTGCTTGGAAGCCTGATGGTGTGTGAAGTTAGTGAGCCAAATGGAGTTGTTCTCCCACAAGAACCACTCGGCTGATCCTTCTTCAATATGCCCTTCACCAACATGCAGTGTTTCCTTGATTGAATTAGCTCTCACACCAATATTTGCGTCTAGAGCCTTTGCATTGAGGGCTATCTGAAAACGGCTGTGGCGCTGAAGTTGCCTGTGAATGTGGAGTTGGTGGCATGTGAAACCCGCATGTGGAGCATTCGTTTGTGTGGGATGCTCTACCAGGTTCATTTCAGTCCTAGGCATACAAACGGCACTAAGCATAGAGCGTGAAACCTGAGTTTCCTTGAGAGCTGCTTGGAAGCCTGATGGTGTGTGAAGTTAGTGAGCCAAATGGAGTTGTTCTCCCACAAGAACCACTCGGCTGATCCTTCTTCAATATGCCCTTCACCAACATGCAGTGTTTCCTTGATTGAATTAGCTCTCACACCAATATTTGCGTCTAGAGCCTTTGCATTGAGGGCTATCTGAAAACGGCTGTGGCGCTGAAGTTGCCTGTGAATGTGGAGTTGGTGGCATGTGAAACCCGCATGTGGAGCATTCGTTTGTGTGGGATGCTCTACCAGGTTCATTTCAGTGCTAGCCATACAAACGGAACTAAGCATAGAGCGTGAAAACTGAGTTTCCTTGAGAGCTGCTTGGAAGCCTGATGGTGTGTGAAGTTAGTGAGCCAAATGGAGTTGTTCTCCCACAAGAACCACTCGGCTGATCCTTCTTCAATATGCCCTTCACCAACATGCAGTGTTTCCTTGATTGAATTAGCTCTCACACCAATATTTGCGTCTAGAGCCTTTGCATTGAGGGCTATCTGAAAACGGCTGTGGCGCTGAAGTTGCCTGTGAATGTGGAGTTGGTGGCATGTGAAACCCGCATGTGGAGCATTCGTTTGTGTGGGATGCTCTACCAGGTTCATTTCAGTGCTAGCCATACAAAGGGCACTAAGCATAGAGTGTGAAAACTGAGTTTCCTTGAGAGCTGCTTGGAAGCCTGATGGTGTGTGAAGTTAGTGAGCCAAATGGAGTTGTTCTCCCACAAGAACCACTCGGCTGATCCTTCTTCAATATGCCCTTCACCAACATGCAGTGTTTCCTTGATTGAATTAGCTCTCACACCAATATTTGCGTCTAGAGCCTTTGCATTGAGGGCTATCTGAAAACGGCTGTGGCGCTGAAGTTGCCTGTGAATGTGGAGTTGGTGGCATGTGAAACCCGCATGTGGAGCATTCGTTTGTGTGGGATGCTCTACCAGGTTCATTTCAGTGCTAGCCATACAAAGGGCACTAAGCATAGAGTGTGAAAACTGAGTTTCCTTGAGAGCTGCTTGGAAGCCTGATGGTGTGTGAAGTTAGTGAGCCAAATGGAGTTGTTCTCCCACAAGAACCACTCGGCTGATCCTTCTTCAATATGCCCTTCACCAACATGCAGTGTTTCCTTGATTGAATTAGCTCTCACACCAATATTTGCGTCTAGAGCCTTTGCATTGAGGGCTATCTGAAAACGGCTGTGGCGCTGAAGTTGCCTGTGAATGTGGAGTTGGTGGCATGTGAAACCCGCATGTGGAGCATTCGTTTGTGCGGGATGCTGACCAAGCTTCATTTCAGTCCTAGGCACACAAAGGGCACGAAGCATAGAGTGTGAAAACTGAGTTTCCTTGAGAGCTGCTTGGAAGCCTGATGGTGTGTGAAGTTAGTGAGCCAAATGGAGTTGTTCTCCCACAAGAACCACTCGGCTGATCCTTATTCAATATGCCCTTCACCAACATGCAGTGTTTCCTTGATTGAATTAGCTCTCACACCAATATTTACGTCTAGAGCCTTTGCATTGAGGGCTATCTGAAAACGGCTGTGGCGCTGAAGTTGCCTGTGAATGTGGAGTTGTTGGCATGTGAAACTCGCATGTGGAGCATTCGTTTGTGTGGAATGCTCTACCAGGTTCATTCCTAGATAATGCACTCAAAGGGCACTAAGCATAGAGTGTGAAAACTGAGTTTCCTTGAGAGCTGCTTGGAAGCCTGATGGTGTGTGAAGTTAGTGAGCCAAATGGAGTTGTTCTCCCACAAGAACCACTCGGCTGATCCTTCTTCAATATGCCCTTCACCAACATGCAGTGTTTCCTTGATTGAATTAGCTCTCACACCAATATTTGCGTCTAGAGCCTTTGCATTGAGGGCTATCTGAAAACGGCTGTGGCGCTGAAGTTGCCTGTGAATGTGGAGTTGGTGGCATGTGAAACCCGCATGTGGAGCATTCGTTTGTGCGGGATGCTGACCAAGCTTCATTTCAGTCCTAGGCACACAAAGGGCACGAAGCATAGAGTGTGAAAACTGAGTTTCCTTGAGAGCTGCTTGGAAGCCTGATGGTGTGTGAAGTTAGTGAGCCAAATGGAGTTGTTCTCCCACAAGAACCACTCGGCTGATCCTTATTCAATATGCCCTTCACCAACATGCAGTGTTTCCTTGATTGAATTAGCTCTCACACCAATATTTACGTCTAGAGCCTTTGCATTGAGGGCTATCTGAAAACGGCTGTGGCGCTGAAGTTGCCTGTGAATGTGGAGTTGGTGGCATGTGAAACCCGCATGTGGAGCATTCGTTTGTGAGGGATGCTCTACCAGGTTCATTCCTAGATAATGCACTCAAAGGGCACTAAGCATAGAGTGTGAAAACTGAGTTTCCTTGATTGCTGTTTGGAAGCCTGATGGTGTGTGAAGTTAGTGAGCCAAATGGAGTTGTTCTCCCACAAGAACCACTCGGCTGATCCTTCTTCAATATGCCCTTCACCAACATGCAGTGTTTCCTTGATTGAATTAGCTCTCACACCAATATTTGCGTCTAGAGCCTTTGCATTGAGGGCTATCTGAAAACGGCTGTGGCGCTGAAGTTGCCTGTGAATGTGGAGTTGGTGGCATGTGAAACCCGCATGTGGAGCATTCGTTTGTGCGGGATGCTGACCAAGCTTCATTTCAGTCCTAGGCACACAAAGGGCACGAAGCATAGAGTGTGAAAACTGAGTTTCCTTGAGAGCTGCTTGGAAGCCTGATGGTGTGTGAAGTTAGTGAGCCAAATGGAGTTGTTCTCCCACAAGAACCACTCGGCTGATCCTTATTCAATATGCCCTTCACCAACATGCAGTGTTTCCTTGATTGAATTAGCTCTCACACCAATATTTACGTCTAGAGCCTTTGCATTGAGGGCTATCTGAAAACGGCTGTGGCGCTGAAGTTGCCTGTGAATGTGGAGTTGGTGGCATGTGAAACCCGCATGTGGAGCATTCGTTTGTGTGGGATGCTCTACCAGGTTCATTCCTAGATAATGCACTCAAAGGGCACTAAGCATAGAGTGTGAAAACTGAGTTTCCTTGAGAGCTGCTTGGAAGCCTGATGGTGTGTGAAGTTAGTGAGCCAAATGGAGTTGTTCTCCCACAAGAACCACTCGGCTGATCCTTCTTCAATATGCCCTTCACCAACATGCAGTGCTTCCTTGATTGAATTAGCTCTCACACCAATATTTGCGTCTAGAGCCTTTGCATTGAGGGCTATCTGAAAACGGCTGTGGCGCTGAAGTTGCCTGTGAATGTGGAGTTGGTGGCATGTGAAACCCGCATGTGGAGCATTCGTTTGTGTGGGATGCTGACCAAGCTTCATTTCAGTCCTGGCCACACAAAGAGCACTAAGCATAGAGTGTGAAAACTGAGTTTCCTTGAGAGCTGCTTGGAAGCCTGATGGTGTGTGAAGTTAGTGAGCCAAATGGAGTTGTTCTCCCACAAGAACCACTCGGCTGATCCTTCTTCAATATGCCCTTCACCAACATGCAGTGTTTCCTTGATTGAATTAGCTCTCACACCAATATTTGCGTCTAGAGCCTTTGCATTGAGGGCTATCTGAAAACGGCTGTGGCGCTGAAGTTGCCTGTGAATGTGGAGTTGGTGGCATGTGAAACCCGCATGTGGAGCATTCGTTTGTGTGGGATGCTCTACCAGGTTCATTTCAGTCCTAGCCATACAAACGGCACTAAGCATAGAGCGTGAAAACTGAGTTTCCTTGAGAGCTGCTTGGAAGCCTGATGGTGTGTGAAGTTAGTGAGCCAAATGGAGTTGTTCTCCCACAAGAACCACTCGGCTGATCCTTCTTCAATATGCCCTTCACCAACATGCAGTGTTTCCTTGATTGAATTAGCTCTCACACCAATATTTGCGTCTAGAGCCTTTGCATTGAGGGCTATCTGAAAAGGGCTGTGGCGCTGAAGTTGCCTGTGAATGTGGAGTTGGTGGCATGTGAAACCCGCATGTGGAGCATTCGTTTGTGTGGGATGCTCTACCAGGTTCATTTCAGTCCTAGGCATACAAACGGCACTAAGCATAGAGCGTGAAACCTGAGTTTCCTTGAGAGCTGCTTGGAAGCCTGATGGTGTGTGAAGTTAGTGAGCCAAATGGAGTTGTTCTCCCACAAGAACCACTCGGCTGATCCTTCTTCAATATGCCCTTCACCAACATGCAGTGTTTCCTTGATTGAATTAGCTCTCACACCAATATTTGCGTCTAGAGCCTTTGCATTGAGGGCTATCTGAAAACGGCTGTGGCGCTGAAGTTGCCTGTGAATGTGGAGTTGGTGGCATGTGAAACCCGCATGTGGAGCATTCGTTTGTGTGGGATGCTCTACCAGGTTCATTTCAGTGCTAGCCATACAAACGGAACTAAGCATAGAGCGTGAAAACTGAGTTTCCTTGAGAGCTGCTTGGAAGCCTGATGGTGTGTGAAGTTAGTGAGCCAAATGGAGTTGTTCTCCCACAAGAACCACTCGGCTGATCCTTCTTCAATATGCCCTTCACCAACATGCAGTGTTTCCTTGATTGAATTAGCTCTCACACCAATATTTGCGTCTAGAGCCTTTGCATTGAGGGCTATCTGAAAACGGCTGTGGCGCTGAAGTTGCCTGTGAATGTGGAGTTGGTGGCATGTGAAACCCGCATGTGGAGCATTCGTTTGTGTGGGATGCTCTACCAGGTTCATTTCAGTGCTAGCCATACAAAGGGCACTAAGCATAGAGTGTGAAAACTGAGTTTCCTTGAGAGCTGCTTGGAAGCCTGATGGTGTGTGAAGTTAGTGAGCCAAATGGAGTTGTTCTCCCACAAGAACCACTCGGCTGATCCTTCTTCAATATGCCCTTCACCAACATGCAGTGTTTCCTTGATTGAATTAGCTCTCACACCAATATTTGCGTCTAGAGCCTTTGCATTGAGGGCTATCTGAAAACGGCTGTGGCGCTGAAGTTGCCTGTGAATGTGGAGTTGGTGGCATGTGAAACCCGCATGTGGAGCATTCGTTTGTGTGGGATGCTCTACCAGGTTCATTTCAGTGCTAGCCATACAAACGGAACTAAGCATAGAGTGTGAAAACTGAGTTTCCTTGAGAGCTGCTTGGAAGCCTGATGGTTTGTGAAGTTAGTGAGCCAAATGGAGTTGTTCTCCCACAAGAACCACTCGGCTGATCCTTCTTCAATATGCCCTTCACCAACATGCAGTGTTTCCTTGATTGAATTAGCTCTCACACCAATATTTGCGTCTAGAGCCTTTGCATTGAGGGCTATCTGAAAACGGCTGTGGCGCTGAAGTTGCCTGTGAATGTGGAGTTGGTGGCATGTGAAACCCGCATGTGGAGCATTCGTTTGTGCGGGATGCTGACCAAGCTTCATTTCAGTCCTAGGCACACAAAGGGCACGAAGCATAGAGTGTGAAAACTGAGTTTCCTTGAGAGCTGCTTGGAAGCCTGATGGTGTGTGAAGTTAGTGAGCCAAATGGAGTTGTTCTCCCACAAGAACCACTCGGCTGATCCTTATTCAATATGCCCTTCACCAACATGCAGTGTTTCCTTGATTGAATTAGCTCTCACACCAATATTTACGTCTAGAGCCTTTGCATTGAGGGCTATCTGAAAACGGCTGTGGCGCTGAAGTTGCCTGTGAATGTGGAGTTGGTGGCATGTGAAACCCGCATGTGGAGCATTCGTTTGTGAGGGATGCTCTACCAGGTTCATTCCTAGATAATGCACTCAAAGGGCACTAAGCATAGAGTGTGAAAACTGAGTTTCCTTGATTGCTGTTTGGAAGCCTGATGGTGTGTGAAGTTAGTGAGCCAAATGGAGTTGTTCTCCCACAAGAACCACTCGGCTGATCCTTCTTCAATATGCCCTTCACCAACATGCAGTGTTTCCTTGATTGAATTAGCTCTCACACCAATATTTGCGTCTAGAGCCTTTGCATTGAGGGCTATCTGAAAACGGCTGTGGCGCTGAAGTTGCCTGTGAATGTGGAGTTGGTGGCATGTGAAACCCGCATGTGGAGCATTCGTTTGTGCGGGATGCTGACCAAGCTTCATTTCAGTCCTAGGCACACAAAGGGCACGAAGCATAGAGTGTGAAAACTGAGTTTCCTTGAGAGCTGCTTGGAAGCCTGATGGTGTGTGAAGTTAGTGAGCCAAATGGAGTTGTTCTCCCACAAGAACCACTCGGCTGATCCTTATTCAATATGCCCTTCACCAACATGCAGTGTTTCCTTGATTGAATTAGCTCTCACACCAATATTTACGTCTAGAGCCTTTGCATTGAGGGCTATCTGAAAACGGCTGTGGCGCTGAAGTTGCCTGTGAATGTGGAGTTGGTGGCATGTGAAACCCGCATGTGGAGCATTCGTTTGTGTGGGATGCTCTACCAGGTTCATTCCTAGATAATGCACTCAAAGGGCACTAAGCATAGAGTGTGAAAACTGAGTTTCCTTGAGAGCTGCTTGGAAGCCTGATGGTGTGTGAAGTTAGTGAGCCAAATGGAGTTGTTCTCCCACAAGAACCACTCGGCTGATCCTTCTTCAATATGCCCTTCACCAACATGCAGTGCTTCCTTGATTGAATTAGCTCTCACACCAATATTTGCGTCTAGAGCCTTTGCATTGAGGGCTATCTGAAAACGGCTGTGGCGCTGAAGTTGCCTGTGAATGTGGAGTTGGTGGCATGTGAAACCCGCATGTGGAGCATTCGTTTGTGTGGGATGCTGACCAAGCTTCATTTCAGTCCTGGCCACACAAAGAGCACTAAGCATAGAGTGTGAAAACTGAGTTTCCTTGAGAGCTGCTTGGAGCCTGATGGTGTGTGAAGTTAGTGAGCCAAATGGAGTTGTTCTCCCACAAGAACCACTCGGCTGATCCTTTTCTTTCAATATGCCCTTCACCAACATGCAGTGTTTCCTTGATTGAATTAGCTCTCACACCAATATTTGCGTCTAGAGCCTTTGCATTGAGGGCTATCTGAAAACGGCTGTGGCGCTGAAGTTGCCTGTGAATGTGGAGTTGGTGGCATGTGAAACCCGCATGTGGAGCATTCGTTTGTGTGGGATGCTCTACCAGGTTCATTTCAGTCCTAGCCATACAAACGGCACTAAGCATAGAGCGTGAAAACTGAGTTTCCTTGAGAGCTGCTTGGAAGCCTGATGGTGTGTGAAGTTAGTGAGCCAAATGGAGTTGTTCTCCCACAAGAACCACTCGGCTGATCCTTCTTCAATATGCCCTTCACCAACATGCAGTGTTTCCTTGATTGAATTAGCTCTCACACCAATATTTGCGTCTAGAGCCTTTGCATTGAGGGCTATCTGAAAAGGGCTGTGGCGCTGAAGTTGCCTGTGAATGTGGAGTTGGTGGCATGTGAAACCCGCATGTGGAGCATTCGTTTGTGTGGGATGCTCTACCAGGTTCATTTCAGTCCTAGGCATACAAACGGCACTAAGGCATAGAGCGTGAAACCTGAGTTTCCTTGAGAGCTGCTTGGAAGCCTGATGGTGTGTGAAGTTAGTGAGCCAAATGGAGTTGTTCTCCCACAAGAACCACTCGGCTGATCCTTCTTCAATATGCCCTTCACCAACATGCAGTGTTTCCTTGATTGAATTAGCTCTCACACCAATATTTGCGTCTAGAGCCTTTGCATTGAGGGCTATCTGAAAACGGCTGTGGCGCTGAAGTTGCCTGTGAATGTGGAGTTGGTGGCATGTGAAACCCGCATGTGGAGCATTCGTTTGTGTGGGATGCTCTACCAGGTTCATTTCAGTGCTAGCCATACAAACGGAACTAAGCATAGAGCGTGGAAAACTGAGTTTCCTTGAGAGCTGCTTGGAAGCCTGATGGTGTGTGAAGTTAGTGAGCCAAATGGAGTTGTTCTCCCACAAGAACCACTCGGCTGATCCTTCTTCAATATGCCCTTCACCAACATGCAGTGTTTCCTTGATTGAATTAGCTCTCACACCAATATTTGCGTCTAGAGCCTTTGCATTGAGGGCTATCTGAAAACGGCTGTGGCGCTGAAGTTGCCTGTGAATGTGGAGTTGGTGGCATGTGAAACCCGCATGTGGAGCATTCGTTTGTGTGGGATGCTCTACCAGGTTCATTTCAGTGCTAGCCATACAAAGGGCACTAAGCATAGAGTGTGAAAACTGAGTTTCCTTGAGAGCTGCTTGGAAGCCTGATGGTGTGTGAAGTTAGTGAGCCAAATGGAGTTGTTCTCCCACAAGAACCACTCGGCTGATCCTTCTTCAATATGCCCTTCACCAACATGCAGTGTTTCCTTGATTGAATTAGCTCTCACACCAATATTTGCGTCTAGAGCCTTTGCATTGAGGGCTATCTGAAAACGGCTGTGGCGCTGAAGTTGCCTGTGAATGTGGAGTTGGTGGCATGTGAAACCCGCATGTGGAGCATTCGTTTGTGTGGGATGCTCTACCAGGTTCATTTCAGTGCTAGCCATACAAACGGAACTAAGCATAGAGTGTGAAAACTGAGTTTCCTTGAGAGCTGCTTGGAAGCCTGATGGTTTGTGAAGTTAGTGAGCCAAATGGAGTTGTTCTCCCACAAGAACCACTCGGCTGATCCTTCTTCAATATGCCCTTCACCAACATGCAGTGTTTCCTTGATTGAATTAGCTCTCACACCAATATTTGCGTCTAGAGCCTTTGCATTGAGGGCTATCTGAAAACGGCTGTGGCGCTGAAGTTGCCTGTGAATGTGGAGTTGGTGGCATGTGAAACCCGCATGTGGAGCATTCGTTTGTGTGGGATGCTCTACCAGGTTCATTCCTAGATAATGCACTCAAGGGGCACTAAGCATAGAGTGTGAAAACTGAGTTTCCTTGAGAGCTGCTTGGAAGCCTGATGGTGTGTGAAGTTAGTGAGCCAAATGGAGTTGTTCTCCCACAAGAACCACTCGGCTGATCCTTCTTCAATATGCCCTTCACCAACATGCAGTGTTTCCTTGATTGAATTAGCTCTCACACCAATATTTGCGTCTAGAGCCTTTGCATTGAGGGCTATCTGAAAACGGCTGTGGCGCTGAAGTTGCCTGTGAATGTGGAGTTGGTGGCATGTGAAACCCGCATGTGGAGCATTCGTTTGTGTGGGATGCTCTACCAGGTTCATTCCTAGATAATGCACTCAAAGGGCACTAAGCATAGAGTGTGAAAACTGAGTTTCCTTGAGAGCTGCTTGGAAGCCTGATGGTGTGTGAAGTTAGTGAGCCAAATGGAGTTGTTCTCCCACAAGAACCACTCGGCTGATCCTTCTTCAATATGCCCTTCACCAACATGCAGTGTTTCCTTGATTGAATTAGCTCTCACACCAATATTTGCGTCTAGAGCCTTTGCATTGAGGGCTATCTGAAAACGGCTGTGGCGCTGAAGTTGCCTGTGAATGTGGAGTTGGTGGCATGTGAAACCCGCATGTGGAGCATTCGTTTGTGTGGGATGCTCTACCAGTTTCATTCCTAGATAATGCACTCAAAGGGCACTAAGCATAGAGTGTGAAAACTGAGTTTCCTTGAGAGCTGCTTGGAAGCCTGATGGTGTGTGAAGTTAGTGAGCCAAATGGAGTTGTTCTCCCACAAGAACCACTCGGCTGATCCTTCTTCAATATGCCCTTCACCAACATGCAGTGTTTCCTTGATTGAATTAGCTCTCACACCAATATTTGCGTCTAGAGCCTTTGCATTGAGGGCTATCTGAAAACGGCTGTGGCGCTGAAGTTGCCTGTGAATGTGGAGTTGGTGGCATGTGAAACCCGCATGTGGAGCATTCGTTTGTGTGGGATGCTCTACCAGGTTCATTTCAGTCCTAGGCATACAAACGGCACTAAGCATAGAGCGTGAAAACTGAGTTTCCTTGAGAGCTGCTTGGAAGCCTGATGGTGTGTGAAGTTAGTGAGCCAAATGGAGTTGTTCTCCCACAAGAACCACTCGGCTGATCCTTCTTCAATATGCCCTTCACCAACATGCAGTGTTTCCTTGATTGAATTAGCTCTCACACCAATATTTGCGTCTAGAGCCTTTGCATTGAGGGCTATCTGAAAACGGCTGTGGCGCTGAAGTTGCCTGTGAATGTGGAGTTGGTGGCATGTGAAACCCGCATGTGGAGCATTCGTTTGTGTGGGATGCTCTACCAGGTTCATTTCAGTGCTAGCCATACAAACGGAACTAAGCATAGAGCGTGAAAACTGAGTTTCCTTGAGAGCTGCTTGGAAGCCTGATGGTGTGTGAAGTTAGTGAGCCAAATGGAGTTGTTCTCGCACAAGAACCACTCGGCTGATCCTTCTTCAATATGCCCTTCACCAACATGCAGTGTTTCCTTGATTGAATTAGCTCTCACACCAATATTTGCGTCTAGAGCCTTTGCATTGAGGGCTATCTGAAAACGGCTGTGGCGCTGAAGTTGCCTGTGAATGTGGAGTTGGTGGCATGTGAAACCCGCATGTGGAGCATTCGTTTGTGTGGGATGCTCTACCAGGTTCATTTCAGTGCTAGCCATACAAAGGGCACTAAGCATAGAGTGTGAAAACTGAGTTTCCTTGAGAGCTGCTTGGAAGCCTGATGGTGTGTGAAGTTAGTGAGCCAAATGGAGTTGTTCTCCCACAAGAACCACTCGGCTGATCCTTCTTCAATATGCCCTTCACCAACATGCAGTGTTTCCTTGATTGAATTAGCTCTCACACCAATATTTGCGTCTAGAGCCTTTGCATTGAGGGCTATCTGAAAACGGCTGTGGCGCTGAAGTTGCCTGTGAATGTGGAGTTGGTGGCATGTGAAACCCGCATGTGGAGCATTCGTTTGTGTGGGATGCTCTACCAGGTTCATTTCAGTGCTAGCCATACAAACGGAACTAAGCATAGAGTGTGAAAACTGAGTTTCCTTGAGAGCTGCTTGGAAGCCTGATGGTTTGTGAAGTTAGTGAGCCAAATGGAGTTGTTCTCCCACAAGAACCACTCGGCTGATCCTTCTTCAATATGCCCTTCACCAACATGCAGTGTTTCCTTGATTGAATTAGCTCTCACACCAATATTTGCGTCTAGAGCCTTTGCATTGAGGGCTATCTGAAAACGGCTGTGGCGCTGAAGTTGCCTGTGAATGTGGAGTTGGTGGCATGTGAAACCCGCATGTGGAGCATTCGTTTGTGTGGGATGCTCTACCAGGTTCATTCCTAGATAATGCACTCAAGGGGCACTAAGCATAGAGTGTGAAAACTGAGTTTCCTTGAGAGCTGCTTGGAAGCCTGATGGTGTGTGAAGTTAGTGAGCCAAATGGAGTTGTTCTCCCACAAGAACCACTCGGCTGATCCTTCTTCAATATGCCCTTCACCAACATGCAGTGTTTCCTTGATTGAATTAGCTCTCACACCAATATTTGCGTCTAGAGCCTTTGCATTGAGGGCTATCTGAAAACGGCTGTGGCGCTGAAGTTGCCTGTGAATGTGGAGTTGGTGGCATGTGAAACCCGCATGTGGAGCATTCGTTTGTGTGGGATGCTCTACCAGGTTCATTCCTAGATAATGCACTCAAAGGGCACTAAGCATAGAGTGTGAAAACTGAGTTTCCTTGAGAGCTGCTTGGAAGCCTGATGGTGTGTGAAGTTAGTGAGCCAAATGGAGTTGTTCTCCCACAAGAACCACTCGGCTGATCCTTCTTCAATATGCCCTTCACCAACATGCAGTGTTTCCTTGATTGAATTAGCTCTCACACCAATATTTGCGTCTAGAGCCTTTGCATTGAGGGCTATCTGAAAACGGCTGTGGCGCTGAAGTTGCCTGTGAATGTGGAGTTGGTGGCATGTGAAACCCGCATGTGGAGCATTCGTTTGTGTGGGATGCTCTACCAGTTTCATTCCTAGATAATGCACTCAAAGGGCACTAAGCATAGAGTGTGAAAACTGAGTTTCCTTGAGAGCTGCTTGGAAGCCTGATGGTGTGTGAAGTTAGTGAGCCAAATGGAGTTGTTCTCCCACAAGAACCACTCGGCTGATCCTTCTTCAATATGCCCTTCACCAACATGCAGTGTTTCCTTGATTGAATTAGCTCTCACACCAATATTTGCGTCTAGAGCCTTTGCATTGAGGGCTATCTGAAAACGGCTGTGGCGCTGAAGTTGCCTGTGAATGTGGAGTTGGTGGCATGTGAAACCCGCATGTGGAGCATTCGTTTGTGTGGGATGCTCTACCAGGTTCATTCCTAGATAATGCACTCAAGGGGCACTAAGCATAGAGTGTGAAAACTGAGTTTCCTTGAGAGCTGTTTGGAAGCCTGATGGTGTGTGAAGTTAGTGAGCCAAATGGAGTTGTTCTCCCACAAGAACCACTCGGCTGATCCTTCTTCAATATGCCCTTCACCACATGCAGTGTTTCCTTGATTGAATTAGCTCTCACACCAATATTTGCGTCTAGAGCCTTTGCATTGAGGGCTATCTGAAAACGGCTGTGGCGTTGAAGTTGCCTGTGAATGTGGAGTTGGTGGCATGTGAAACCCGCATGTGGAGCATTCGTTTGTGTGGGATGCTCTACCAGGTTCATTCCTAGATAATGCACTCAAAGGGCACTAAGCATAGAGTGTGAAAACTGAGTTTCCTTGAGAGCTGCTTGGAAGCCTGATGGTGTGTGAAGTTAGTGAGCCAAATGGAGTTGTTCTCCCACAAGAACCACTCGGCTGATCCTTCTTCAATATGCCCTTCACCAACATGCAGTGTTTCCTTGATTGAATTAGCTCTCACACCAATATTTGCGTCTAGAGCCTTTGCATTGAGGGCTATCTGAAAACGGCTGTGGCGCTGAAGTTGCCTGTGAATGTGGAGTTGGTGGCATGTGAAACCCGCATGTGGAGCATTCGTTTGTGTGGGATGCTCTACCAGGATCATTCCCAGATAATGCACTCAAGGGGCACTAAGCATAGAGTGTGAAAACTGAGTTTCCTTGAGAGCTGTTTGGAAGCCTGATGGTGTGTGAAGTTAGTGAGCCAAATGGAGTTGTTCTCCCACAAGAACCACTCGGCTGATCCTTCTTCAATATGCCCTTCACCAACATGCAGTGTTTCCTTGATTGAATTAGCTCTCACACCAATATTTGCGTCTAGAGCCTTTGCATTGAGGGCTATCTGAAAACGGCTGTGGCGCTGAAGTTGCCTGTGAATGTGGAGTTGGTGGCATGTGAAACCCGCATGTGGAGCATTCGTTTGTGTGGGATGCTCTACCAGGATCATTCCCAGATAATGCACTCAAGGGGCACTAAGCATAGAGTGTGAAAACTGAGTTTCCTTGAGATGTTTGGAAGCCTGATGGTGTGTGAAGTTAGTGAGCCAAATGGAGTTGTTCTCCCACAAGAACCACTCGGCTGATCCTTCTTCAATATGCCCTTCACCAACATGCAGTGTTTCCTTGATTGAATTAGCTCTCACACCAATATTTGCGTCTAGAGCCTTTGCATTGAGGGCTATCTGAAAACGGCTGTGGCGCTGAAGTTGCCTGTGAATGTGGAGTTGGTGGCATGTGAAACCCGCATGTGGAGCATTCGTTTGTGTGGGATGCTCTACCAGGATCATTCCCAGATAATGCACTCAAGGGGCACTAAGCATAGAGTGTGAAAACTGAGTTTCCTTGAGAGCTGTTTGGAAGCCTGATGGTGTGTGAAGTTAGTGAGCCAAATGGAGTTGTTCTCCCACAAGAACCACTCGGCTGATCCTTCTTCAATATGCCCTTCACCAACATGCAGTGTTTCCTTGATTGAATTAGCTCTCACACCAATATTTGCGTCTAGAGCCTTTGCATTGAGGGCTATCTGAAAACGGCTGTGGCGCTGAGGTTGCCTGTGAATGTGGAGTTGGTGGCATGTGAAACCCGCATGTGGAGCATTCGTTTGTGTGGGATGCTCTACCAGGATCATTCCAGATAATGCACTCAAGGGGCACTAAGCATAGAGTGTGAAAACTGAGTTTCCTTGAGATGTTTGGAAGCCTGATGGTGTGTGAAGTTAGTGAGCCAAATGGAGTTGTTCTCCCACAAGAACCACTCGGCTGATCCTTCTTCAATATGCCCCTTCACCAACATGCAGTGTTTCCTTGATTGAATTAGCTCTCACACCAATATTTGCGTCTAGAGCCTTTGCATTGAGGGCTATCTGAAAACGGCTGTGGCGCTGAAGTTGCCTGTGAATGTGGAGTTGGTGGCATGTGAAACCCGCATGTGGAGCATTCGTTTGTGTGGGATGCTCTACCAGGTTCATTCCTAGATAATGCACTCAAAGGGCACTAAGCATAGAGTGTGAAAACTGAGTTTCCTTGAGAGCTGCTTGGAAGCCTGATGGTGTGTGAAGTTAGTGAGCCAAATGGAGTTGTTCTCCCACAAGAACCACTCGGCTGATCCTTCTTCAATATGCCCTTCACCAACATGCAGTGTTTCCTTGATTGAATTAGCTCTCACACCAATATTTGCGTCTAGAGCCTTTGCATTGAGGGCTATCTGAAAAGGGCTGTGGTGCTGAAGTTGCCTGTGAATGTGGAGTTGGTGGCATGTGAAACCCGCATGTGGAGCATTCGTTTGTGTGGGATGCTCTACCAGGTTCATTTCAGTGCTAGCCATACAAAGGGCACTAAGCATAGAGTGTGAAAACTGAGTTTCCTTGAGAGCTGCTTGGAAGCCTGATGGTGTGTGAAGTTAGTGAGCCAAATGGAGTTGTTCTCCCACAAGAACCACTCGGCTGATCCTTCTTCAATATGCCCTTCACCAACATGCAGTGTTTCCTTGATTGAATTAGCTCTCACACCAATATTTGCGTCTAGAGCCTTTGCATTGAGGGCTATCTGAAAACGGCTGTGGCGCTGAAGTTGCCTGTGAATGTGAGTTGGTGGCATGTGAAACCCGCATGTGGAGCATTCGTTTGTGTGGGATGCTCTACCAGGTTCATTCCTAGATAATGCACTCAAAGGGCACTAAGCATAGAGTGTGAAAACTGAGTTTCCTTGAGAGCTGCTTGGAAGCCTGATGGTGTGTGAAGTTAGTGAGCCAAATGGAGTTGTTCTCCCACAAGAACCACTCGGCTGATCCTTCTTCAATATGCCCTTCACCAACATGCAGTGTTTCCTTGATTGAATTAGCTCTCACACCAATATTTGCGTCTAGAGCCTTTGCATTGAGGGCTATCTGAAAACGGCTGTGGGCGTGAAGTTGCCTGAGTTCCTGTGAATGTGGAGTTGGTGGCATGTGAAACCCGCATGTGGAGCATTCGTTTGTGTGGGATGTTCTACCAGGTTCATTCCTAGATAATGCACTCAAAGGGCACTAAGCATAGAGTGTGAAAACTGAGTTTCCTTGAGAGCTGTTTGGAAGCCTGATGGTGTGTGAAGTTAGTGAGCCAAATGGAGTTGTTCTCCCACAAGAACCACTCGGCTGATCCTTCTTCAATATGCCCTTCACCAACATGCAGTGTTTCCTTGATTGAATTAGCTCTCACACCAATATTTGCGTCTAGAGCCTTTGCATTGAGGGCTATCTGAAAACGGCTGTGGCGCTGAAGTTGCCTGTGAATGTGGAGTTGGTGGCATGTGAAACCCGCATGTGGAGCATTCGTTTGTGTGGGATGCTCTACCAGGTTCATTCCTAGATAATGCACTCAAAGGGCACTAAGCATAGAGTGTGAAAACTGAGTTTCCTTGAGAGCTGCTTGGAAGCCTGATGGTGTGTGAAGTTAGTGAGCCAAATGGAGTTGTTCTCCCACAAGTACCACTCGGCTGATCCTTCTTCAATATGCCCTTCACCAACATGCAGTGTTTCCTTGATATGAATTAGCTCTCACACCAATATTTGCGTCTAGAGCCTTTGCATTGAGGGCTATCTGAAAACGGCTGTGGCGCTGAAGTTGCCTGTGAATGTGGAGTTGGTGGCATGTGAAACCCGCATGTGGAGCATTCGTTTGTGTGGGATGCTCTACCAGGTTCATTCCTAGATAATGCACTCAAAGGGCACTAAGCATAGAGTGTGAAAACTGAGTTTCCTTGAGAGCTGCTTGGAAGCCTGATGGTGTGTGAAGTTAGTGAGCCAAATGGAGTTGTTCTCCCACAAGAACCACTCGGCTGATCCTTCTTCAATATGCCCTTCACCAACATGCAGTGTTTCCTTGATTGAATTAGCTCTCACACCAATATTTGCGTCTAGAGCCTTTGCATTGAGGGCTATCTGAAAACGGCTGTGGCGCTGAAGTTGCCTGTGAATGTGGAGTTGGTGGCATGTGAAACCCGCATGTGGAGCATTCGTTTGTGTGGGATGCTCTACCAGGTTCATTCCTAGATATGCACTCAAAGGGCACTAAGCATAGAGTGTGAAAACTGAGTTTCCTTGAGAGCTGCTTGGAAGCCTGATGGTGTGTGAAGTTAGTGAGCCAAATGGAGTTGTTCTCCCACAAGAACCACTCGGCTGATCCTTCTTCAATATGCCCTTCACCAACATGCAGTGTTTCCTTGATTGAATTAGCTCTCACACCAATATTTGCGTCTAGAGCCTTTGCATTGAGGGCTATCTGAAAACGGCTGTGGTGCTGAAGTTGCCTGTGAATGTGGAGTTGGTGGCATGTGAAACCCGCATGTGGAGCATTCGTTTGTGTGGGATGCTCTACCAGGTTCATTCCTAGATAATGCACTCAAAGGGCACTAAGCATAGAGTGTGAAAACTGAGTTTCCTTGAGAGCTGTTTGGAAGCCTGATGGTGTGTGAAGTTAGTGAGCCAAATGGAGTTGTTCTCCCACAAGAACCACTCGGCTGATCCTTCTTCAATATGCCCTTCACCAACATGCAGTGTTTCCTTGATTGAATTAGCTCTCACACCAATATTTGCGTCTAGAGCCTTTGCATTGAGGGCTATCTGAAAACGGCTGTGGCGCTGAAGTTGCCTGTGAATGTGGAGTTGGTGGCATGTGAAACCCGCATGTGGAGCATTCGTTTGTGTGGGATGCTCTACCAGGTTCATTCCTAGATAATGCACTCAAAGGGCACTAAGCATAGAGTGTGAAAACTGAGTTTCCTTGAGAGCTGCTTGGAAGCCTGATGGTGTGTGAAGTTAGTGAGCCAAATGGAGTTGTTCTCCCACAAGAACCACTCGGCTGATCCTTCTTCAATATGCCCTTCACCAACATGCAGTGTTTCCTTGATTGAATTAGCTCTCACACCAATATTTGCGTCTAGAGCCTTTGCATTGAGGGCTATCTGAAAACGGCTGTGGCGCTGAAGTTGCCTGTGAATGTGGAGTTGGTGGCATGTGAAACCCGCATGTGGAGCATTCGTTTGTGTGGGATGCTCTACCAGGTTCATTCCTAGATAATGCACTCAAAGGGCACTAAGCATAGAGTGTGAAAACTGAGTTTCCTTGAGAGCTGTTTGGAAGCCTGATGGTGTGTGAAGTTAGTGAGCCAAATGGAGTTGTTCTCCCACAAGAACCACTCGGCTGATCCTTCTTCAATATGCCCTTCACCAACATGCAGTGTTTCCTTGATTGAATTAGCTCTCACACCAATATTTGCGTCTAGAGCCTTTGCATTGAGGGCTATCTGAAAACGGCTGTGGCGCTGAAGTTGCCTGTGAATGTGGAGTTGGTGGCATGTGAAACCCGCATGTGGAGCATTCGTTTGTGTGGGATGCTCACCAAGCTTCATTTCAGTCCTGGGCACACAAAGAGCACTAAGCATAGAGTGTGAAAACTGAGTTTCCTTGAGAGCTGCTTGGAAGCCTGATGGTGTGTGAAGTTAGTGAGCCAAATGGAGTTGTTCTCCCACAAGAACCACTCGGCTGATCCTTCTTCAATATGCCCTTCACCAACATGCAGTGTTTCCTTGATTGAATTAGCTCTCACACCAATATTTGCGTCTAGAGCCTTTGCATTGAGGGCTATCTGAAAACGGCTGTGGCGCTGAAGTTGCCTGTGAATGTGGAGTTGGTGGCATGTGAAACCCGCATGTGGAGCATTCGTTTGTGTGGGATGCTCTACCAGGTTCATTCCTAGATAATGCACTCAAAGGGCACTAAGCATAGAGTGTGAAAACTGAGTTTCCTTGAGAGCTGCTTGGAAGCCTGATGGTGTGTGAAGTTAGTGAGCCAAATGGAGTTGTTCTCCCACAAGAACCACTCGGCTGATCCTTCAATAAGCCCTTCAATAACATGCAGTGTTTCCTTGATTGAATTAGCTCTCACACCAATATTTGCGTCTAGAGCCTTTGCATTGAGGGCTATCTGAAAACAGCTGTGGCGCTGAAGTTGCCTGTGAATGTGGAGTTGGTGGCATGTAAAACCCGCATGTGGAGCATTCGTTTGTGTGGGATGCTGACCAAACTTCATTTCAGTCCTAGCCATATAAAGGGCACTAAGCATAGAGTGTGAAAACTGAGTTTCCTTGAGAGCTGCTTGAAGCCTGATGGTGTGTGAAGTTAGTGAGCCAAATGGAGTTGTTCTCCCACAAGAACCACTCGGCTGATCCTTCTTCAATATGCCCTTCACCAACATGCAGTGTTTCCTTGATTGAATTAGCTCTCACACCAATATTTGCGTCTAGAGCCTTTGCATTGGGGCTATCTGAAAAGGGCTGTGGCGCTGAAGTTGCCTGTGAATGTGGAGTTGGTGGCATGTGAAACCCGCATGTGGAGCATTCGTTTGTGTGGGATGCTCTACCAGGTTCATTCCTAGATAATGCACTCAAAGGGCACTAAGCATAGAGTGTGAAAACTGAGTTTCCTTGAGAGCTGCTTGGAAGCCTGATGGTGTGTGAAGTTAGTGAGCCAAATGGAGTTGTTCTCCCACAAGAACCACTCGGCTGATCCTTCTTCAATATGCCCTTCACCAACATGCAGTGTTTCCTTGATTGAATTAGCTCTCACACCAATATTTGCGTCTAGAGCCTTTGCATTGGGGGCTATCTGAAAACGGCTGTGGCGCTGAAGTTGCCTGTGAATGTGGAGTTGGTGGCATGTGAAACCCGCATGTGGAGCATTCGTTTGTGTGGGATGCTCTACCAGGTTCATTCCTAGATAATGCACTCAAAGGGCACTAAGCATAGAGTGTGAAAACTGAGTTTCCTTGAGAGCTGCTTGGAAGCCTGATGGTGTGTGAAGTTAGTGAGCCAAATGGAGTTGTTCTCCCACAGGAACCACTCGGCTGATCCTTCTTCAATATGCCCTTCACCAACATGCAGTGTTTCCTTGATTGAATTAGCTCTCACACCAATATTTGCGTCTAGAGCCTTTGCATTGAGGGCTATCTGAAAACGGCTGTGGCGCTGAAGTTGCCTGTGAATGTGGAGTTGGTGGCATGTGAAACCCGCATGTGGAGCATTCGTTTGTGTGGGATGCTGACCAAACTTCATTTCAGTCCTAGGCACTCAAAGGGCACTAAGCATAGAGTGTGAAAACTGAGTTTCCTTGAGAGCTGTTTGGAAGCCTGATGGTGTGTGAAGTTAGTGAGCCAAATGGAGTTGTTCTCCCACAAGAACCACTCGGCTGATCCTTCTTCAATATGCCCTTCACCAACATGCAGTGTTTCCTTGATTGAATTAGCTCTCACACCAATATTTGCGTCTAGAGCCTTTGCATTGAGGGCTATCTGAAAAGGGCTGTGGTGCTGAAGTTGCCTGTGAATGTGGAGTTGGTGGCATGTGAAACCCGCATGTGGAGCATTCGTTTGTGTGGGATGCTCTACCAGGTTCATTTCAGTGCTAGCCATACAAAGGGCACTAAGCATAGAGTGTGAAAACTGAGTTTCCTTGAGAGCTGCTTGGAAGCCTGATGGTGTGTGAAGTTAGTGAGCCAAATGGAGTTGTTCTCCCACAAGAACCACTCGGCTGATCCTTCTTCAATATGCCCTTCACCAACATGCAGTGTTTCCTTGATTGAATTAGCTCTCACACCAATATTTGCGTCTAGAGCCTTTGCATTGAGGGCTATCTGAAAACGGCTGTGGCGCTGAAGTTGCCTGTGAATGTGGAGTTGGTGGCATGTGAAACCCGCATGTGGAGCATTCGTTTGTGTGGGATGCTCTACCAGGTTCATTCCTAGATAATGCACTCAAAGGGCACTAAGCATAGAGTGTGAAAACTGAGTTTCCTTGAGAGCTGCTTGGAAGCCTGATGGTGTGTGAAGTTAGTGAGCCAAATGGAGTTGTTCTCCCACAAGAACCACTCGGCTGATCCTTCTTCAATATGCCCTTCACCAACATGCAGTGTTTCCTTGATTGAATTAGCTCTCACACCAATATTTGCGTCTAGAGCCTTTGCATTGAGGGCTATCTGAAAAGGGCTGTGGCGCTGAAGTTGCCTGTGAATGTGGAGTTGGTGGCATGTGAAACCCGCATGTGGAGCATTCGTTTGTGTGGGATGCTCTACCAGGTTCATTTCAGTCCTAGGCACTCAAAGGGCACTAAGCATAGAGTGTGAAAACTGAGTTTCCTGAGAACTGCTTTGAAGCCTGATGGTGTGTGAAGTTAGTGAGCCAAATGGAGTTGTTCTCCCACAAGAACCACTCGGCTGATCCTTCTTCAATATGCCCTTCACCAACATGCAGTGTTTCCTTGATTGAATTAGCTCTCACACCAATATTTGCGTCTAGAGCCTTTGCATTGAGGGCTATCTGAAAACGGTTGTGGCGCTGAAGTTGCCTGTGAATGTGGAGTTGGTGGCATGTGAAACCCGCATGTGCAGCATTCGTTTGTGTGGGATGCTGACCAAACTTCATTTCAGTCCTAGGCACTCAAAGGGCACTAAACATAGAGTGTGAAAACTGAGTTTCCTTGAGAGCTGCTTGGAAGCCTGATGGTGTGTGAAGTTAGTGAGCCAAATGGAGTTGTTCTCCCACAAGAACCACTCGGCTGATCCTTCTTCAATATGCCCTTCACCAACATGCAGTGTTTCCTTGATTGAATTAGCTCTCACACCAATATTTGCGTCTAGAGCCTTTGCATTGAGGGCTATCTGAAAACGGCTGTGGCGCTGAAGTTGCCTGTGAATGTGGAGTTGGTGGCATGTGAAACCCGCATGTGGAGCATTCGTTTGTATGGGATGCTCTACCAGGTTCATTCCTAGATAATGCACTCAAAGGGCACTAAGCATAGAGTGTGAAAACTGAGTTTCCTTGAGAGCTGCTTGGAAGCCTGATGGTGTGTGAAGTTAGTGAGCCAAATGGAGTTGTTCTCCCACAAGAACCACTCGGCTGATCCTTCTTCAATATGCCCTTCACCAACATGCAGTGTTTCCTTGATTGAATTAGCTCTCACACCAATATTTGCGTCTAGAGCCTTTGCATTGAGGGCTATACGAAAACGGCTGTGGCGCTGAAGTTGCCTGTGAATGTGGAGTTGGTGGCATGTGAAACCCGCATGTGGAGCATTCGTTTGTGTGGGATGCTCTACCAGGTTCATTTCAGTCCTAGGCACTCAAAGGGCACTAAGCATAGAGTGTGAAAACTGAGTTTCCTGAGAACTGCTTTGAAGCCTGATGGTGTGTGAAGTTAGTGAGCCAAATGGAGTTGTTCTCCCACAAGAACCACTCGGCTGATCCTTCTTCAATATGCCCTTCACCAACATGCAGTGTTTCCTTGATTGAATTAGCTCTCACACCAATATTTGCGTCTAGAGCCTTTGCATTGAGGGCTATCTGAAAACGGTTGTGGCGCTGAAGTTGCCTGTGAATGTGGAGTTGGTGGCATGTGAAACCCGCATGTGGAGCATTCGTTTGTGTGGGATGCTGACCAAACTTCATTTCAGTCCTAGGCACTCAAAGGGCACTAAACATAGAGTGTGAAAACTGAGTTTCCTTGAGAGCTGCTTGGAAGCCTGATGGTGTGTGAAGTTAGTGAGCCAAATGGAGTTGTTCTCCCACAAGAACCACTCGGCTGATCCTTCTTCAATATGCCCTTCACCAACATGCAGTGTTTCCTTGATTGAATTAGCTCTCACACCAATATTTGCGTCTAGAGCCTTTGCATTGAGGGCTATCTGAAAACGGCTGTGGCGCTGAAGTTGCCTGTGAATGTGGAGTTGGTGGCATGTGAAACCCGCATGTGGAGCATTCGTTTGTATGGGATGCTCTACCAGGTTCATTCCTAGATAATGCACTCAAAGGGCACTAAGCATAGAGTGTGAAAACTGAGTTTCCTTGAGAGCTGCTTGGAAGCCTGATGGTGTGTGAAGTTAGTGAGCCAAATGGAGTTGTTCTCCCACAAGAACCACTAGCCTGATCCTTCTTCAATATGCCCTTCACCAACATGCAGTGTTTCCTTGATTGAATTAGCTCTCACACCAATATTTGCGTCTAGAGCCTTTGCATTGAGGGCTATCTGAAAACGGCTGTGGCGCTGAAGTTGCCTGTGAATGTGGAGTTGGTGGCATGTGAAACCCGCATGTGGAGCATTCGTTTGTGTGGGATGCTGACCAAACTTCATTTCAGTCCTAGGCACTCAAAGGGCACTAAGCATAGAGTGTGAAAACTGAGTTTCCTTGAGAGCTGTTTGGAAGCCTGATGGTGTGTGAAGTTAGTGAGCCAAATGGAGTTGTTCTCCCACAAGAACCACTCGGCTGATCCTTATTCAATATGCCCTTCACCAACATGCAGTGTTTCCTTGATTGAATTAGCTCTCACACCAATATTTGCGTCTAGAGCCTTTGCATTGAGGGCTATCTGAAAAGGGCTGTGGTGCTGAAGTTGCCTGTGAATGTGGAGTTGGTGGCATGTGAAACCCGCATGTGGAGCATTCGTTTGTGTGGGATGCTCTACCAGGTTCATTTCAGTGCTAGCCATACAAAGGGCACTAAGCATAGAGTGTGAAAACTGAGTTTCCTTGAGAGCTGCTTGGAAGCCTGATGGTGTGTGAAGTTAGTGAGCCAAATGGAGTTGTTCTCCCACAAGAACCACTCGGCTGATCCTTCTTCAATATGCCCTTCACCAACATGCAGTGTTTCCTTGATTGAATTAGCTCTCACACCAATATTTGCGTCTAGAGCCTTTGCATTGAGGGCTATCTGAAAACGGCTGTGGCGCTGAAGTTGCCTGTGAATGTGGAGTTGGTGGCATGTGAAACCCGCATGTGGAGCATTCGTTTGTGTGGGATGCTCTACCAGGTTCATTCCTAGATAATGCACTCAAAGGGCACTAAGCATAGAGTGTGAAAACTGAGTTTCCTTGAGAGCTGCTTGGAAGCCTGATGGTGTGTGAAGTTAGTGAGCCAAATGGAGTTGTTCTCCCACAAGAACCACTCGGCTGATCCTTCTTCAATATGCCCTTCACCAACATGCAGTGTTTCCTTGATTGAATTAGCTCTCACACCAATATTTGCGTCTAGAGCCTTTGCATTGAGGGCTATCCGAAAACGGCTGTGGCGCTGAAGTTGCCTGTGAATGTGGAGTTGGTGGCATGTGAAACCCGCATGTGGAGCATTCGTTTGTGTGGGATGCTCTACCAGGTTCATTTCAGTCCTAGGCACTCAAAGGGCACTAAGCATAGAGTGTGAAAACTGAGTTTCCTGAGAACTGCTTTGAAGCCTGATGGTGTGTGAAGTTAGTGAGCCAAATGGAGTTGTTCTCCCACAAGAACCACTCGGCTGATCCTTCTTCAATATGCCCTTCACCAACATGCAGTGTTTCCTTGATTGAATTAGCTCTCACACCAATATTTGCGTCTAGAGCCTTTGCATTGAGGGCTATCTGAAAACGGTTGTGGCGCTGAAGTTGCCTGTGAATGTGGAGTTGGTGGCATGTGAAACCCGCATGTGGAGCATTCGTTTGTGTGGGATGCTGACCAAACTTCATTTCAGTCCTAGGCACTCAAAGGGCACTAAACATAGAGTGTGAAAACTGAGTTTCCTTGAGAGCTGCTTGGAAGCCTGATGGTGTGTGAAGTTAGTGAGCCAAATGGAGTTGTTCTCCCACAAGAACCACTCGGCTGATCCTTCTTCAATATGCCCTTCACCAACATGCAGTGTTTCCTTGATTGAATTAGCTCTCACACCAATATTTGCGTCTAGAGCCTTTGCATTGAGGGCTATCTGAAAACGGCTGTGGCGCTGAAGTTGCCTGTGAATGTGGAGTTGGTGGCATGTGAAACCCGCATGTGGAGCATTCGTTTGTATGGGATGCTCTACCAGGTTCATTCCTAGATAATGCACTCAAAGGGCACTAAGCATAGAGTGTGAAAACTGAGTTTCCTTGAGAGCTGCTTGGAAGCCTGATGGTGTGTGAAGTTAGTGAGCCAAATGGAGTTGTTCTCCCACAAGAACCACTCGGCTGATCCTTCTTCAATATGCCCTTCACCAACATGCAGTGTTTCCTTGATTGAATTAGCTCTCACACCAATATTTGCGTCTAGAGCCTTTGCATGGAGGGCTATCTGAAAACGGCTGTGGCGCTGAAGTTGCCTGTGAATGTGGAGTTGGTGCCATGTGAAACCCGCATGTGGAGCATTCGTTAGTGTGGAATGCTCTACCAGGTTCATTCCTAGATAATGCACTCAAAGGGCACTAAGCATAGAGTGTGAAAACTGAGTTTCCTTGAGAGCTGCTTGGAAGCCTGATGGTGTGTGAAGTTAGTGAGCCAAATGGAGTTGTTCTCCCACAAGAACCACTCGGCTGATCCTTCTTCAATATGCCCTTCACCAACATGCAGTGTTTCCTTGATTGAATTAGCTCTCACACCAATATTTGCGTCTAGAGCCTTTGCATTGAGGGCTATCTGAAAACGGCTGTGGCGCTGAAGTTGCCTGTGAATGTGGAGTTGGTGGCATGTGAAACCCGCATGTGGAGCATTCTTTTGTGTGGAATGCTCTACCAGGTTCATTTCAGTGCTAGCCATACAAACGGAACTAAGCATAGAGCGTGAAAACTGAGTTTGCTTGAGAGCTGCTTGGAAACCTGATGGTGTGTGAAGTTAGTGAGCCAAATGGAGTTGTTCTCCCACAAGAACCACTCGGTTGATCCTTCTTCAATATGCCCTTCACCAACATGCAGTGTTTCCTTGATTGAATTAGCTCTCACACCAATATTTGCGTCTAGAGCCTTTGCATTGAGGGCTATCTGAAAACGGCTGTGGCGCTGAAGTTGCCTGTGAATGTGGAGTTGGTGGCATGTGAAACCCGCATGTGGAGCATTCGTTTGTGTGGGATGCTCTACCAGGTTCATTTCAGTCCTAGGCATACAAACGGCACTAAGCATAGAGCGTGAAAACTGAGTTTCCTTGAGAGCTGCTTGGAAGCCTGATGGTGTGTGAAGTTAGTGAGCCAAATGGAGTTGTTCTCCCACAAGAACCACTCGGCTGATCCTTCTTCAATATGCCCTTCACCAACATGCAGTGTTTCCTTGATTGAATTAGCTCTCACACCAATATTTGCGTCTAGAGCCTTTGCATTGAGGGCTATCTGAAAACGGCTGTGGCGCTGAAGTTGCCTGTGAATGTGGAGTTGGTGGCATGTGAAACCCGCATGTGGAGCATTCGTTTGTGTGGGATGCTCTACCAGGTTCATTTCAGTCCTAGGCATACAAACGGCACTAAGCATAGAGCGTGAAAACTGAGTTTCCTTGAGAGCTGCTTGGAAGCCTGATGGTGTGTGAAGTTAGTGAGCCAAATGGAGTTGTTCTCCCACAAGAACCACTTGGCTGATCCTTCTTCAATATGCCCTTCACCAACATGCAGTGTTTCCTTGATTGAATTAGCTCTCACACCAATATTTGCGTCTAGAGCCTTTGCATTGAGGGCTATCTGAAAACGGCTGTGGCGCTGAAGTTGCCTGTGAATGTGGAGTTGGTGGCATGTGAAACCCGCATGTGGAGCATTCGTTTGTGTGGGATGCTCTACCAGGTTCATTCCTAGATAATGCACTCAAAGGGCACGAAGCATAGAGTGTGAAAACTGAGGTTCCTTGATTGCTGTTTGGAAGCCTGATGGTGTGTGAAGTTAGTGAGCCAAATGGAGTTGTTCTCCCACAAGAACCACTCGGCTGATCCTTCTTCAATATGCTCTTCACCAACATGCACTGTTTCCTTGATTGAATTAGCTCTCACACCAATATTCGCGTCTAGAGCCTTTGCATTGAGGGCTATCTGAAAACGGCTGTGGCGCTGAAGTTGCCTGTGAATGTGGAGTTGGTGGCATGTGAAACCCGCATGTGGAGCATTCGTTTGTGTGGGATGCTCTACCAGGTTCATTTCAGTCCTAGGCATACAAACGGCACTAAGCATAGAGCGTGAAAACTGAGTTTCCTTGAGAGCTGCTTGGAAGCCTGATGGTGTGTGAAGTTAGTGAGCCAAATGGAGTTGTTCTCCCACAAGAACCACTCGGCTGATCCTTCTTCAATATGCCCTTCACCAACATGCAGTGTTTCCTTGATTGAATTAGCTCTCACACCAATATTTGCGTCTAGAGCCTTTGCATTGAGGGCTATCTGAAAACGGCTGTGGCGCTGAAGTTGCCTGTGAATGTGGAGTTGGTGCCATCTGAAACCCGCATGTGGAACATTCGTTTGTGTGGGATGCTGACCAAGCTTCATTTCAGTCCTGGGCACACAAAGAGCACTAAGCATAGAGTGTGAAAACTGAGTTTCCTTGAGAGCTGCTTGGAAGCCTGATGGTGTGTGAAGTTAGTGAGCCAAATGGAGTTGTTCTCCCACAAGAACCACTCGGCTGATCCTTCTTCAATATGCCCTTCACCAACATGCAGTGTTTCCTTGATTGAATTAGCTCTCACACCAATATTTGCGTCTAGAGCCTTTGCATTGAGGGCTATCTGAAAACGGCTGTGGCGCTGAAGTTGCCTGTGAATGTGGAGTTGGTGGCATGTGAAACCCGCATGTGGAGCATTCGTTTGTGTGGGATGCTCTACCAGGTTCATTCCTAGATAATGCACTCAAAGGGCACTAAGCATAGAGTGTGAAAACTGAGTTTCCTTGAGAGCTGCTTGGAAGCCTGATGGTGTGTGAAGTTAGTGAGCCAAATGGAGTTGTTCTCCCACAAGAACCACTCGGCTGATCCTTCTTCAATATGCCCTTCACCAACATGCAGTGTTTCCTTGATTGAATTAGCTCTCACACCAATATTTGCGTCTAGAGCCTTTGCATTGAGGGCTATCCGAAAACGGCTGTGGCGCTGAAGTTGCCTGTGAATGTGGAGTTGGTGGCATGTGAAACCCGCATGTGGAGCATTCGTTTGTGTGGGATGCTCTACCAGGTTCATTCCTAGATAATGCACTCAAAGGGCACTAAGCATAGAGTGTGAAAACTGAGTTTCCTTGAGAGCTGCTTGGAAGCCTGATGGTGTGTGAAGTTAGTGAGCCAAATGGAGTTGTTCTCCCACAAGAACCACTCGGCTGATCCTTCTTCAATATGCCCTTCACCAACATGCAGTGTTTCCTTGATTGAATTAGCTCTCACACCAATATTTGCGTCTAGAGCCTTTGCATTGAGGGCAATCTGAAAACGGCTGTGGCACTGAAGTTGCCTGTGAATGTGGAGTTGGTGGCATGTGAAACCCGCATGTGGAGCATTCGTTTGTGTGGAATGCTCTACCAGGTTCATTCCTAGATAATGCACTCAAAGGGCACTAAGCATAGAGTGTGAAAACTGAGTTTCCTTGAGAGCTGTTTGGAAGCCTGATGGTGTGTGAAGTTAGTGAGCCAAATGGAGTTGTTCTCCCACAAGAACCACTCGGCTGATCCTTCTTCAATATGCCCTTCACCAACATGCAGTGTTTCCTTGATTGAATCAGCTCTCACACCAATATTTGCGTCTAGAGCCTTTGCATTGAGGGCTATCTGAAAACGGCTGTGGCGCTGAAGTTGCCTGTGAATGTGGAGTTGGTGGCATGTGAAACCCGCATGTGGAGCATTCTTTTGTGTGGAATGCTCTACCAGGTTCATTTCAGTGCTAGCCATACAAACGGAACTAAGCATAGAGCGTGAAAACTGAGTTTGCTTGAGAGCTGCTTGGAAACCTGATGGTGTGTGAAGTTAGTGAGCCAAATGGAGTTGTTCTCCCATAAGAACCACTCGGTTGATCCTTCTTCAATATGCCCTTCACCAACATGCAGTGTTTCCTTGATTGAATTAGCTCTCACACCAATATTTGCGTCTAGAGCCTTTGCATTGAGGGCTATCTGAAAACGGCTGTGGCGCTGAAGTTGCCTGTGAATGTGGAGTTGGTGGCATGTGAAACCCGCATGTGGAGCATTCGTTTGTGTGGGATGCTCTACCAGGTTCATTTCAGTGCTAGCCATACAAAGGGCACTAAGCATAGAGTGTGAAAACTGAGTTTCCTTGAGAGCTGCTTGGAAGCCTGATGGTGTGTGAAGTTAGTGAGCCAAATGGAGTTGTTCTCCCACAAGAACCACTCGGCTGATCCTTCTTCAATATGCCCTTCACCAACATGCAGTGTTTCCTTGATTGAATTAGCTCTCACACCAATATTTGCGTCTAGAGCCTTTGCATTGAGGGCTATCCGAAAACGGCTGTGGCGCTGAAGTTGCCTGTGAATGTGGAGTTGGTGGCATGTGAAACCCGCATGTGGAGCATTCGTTTGTGTGGGATGCTCTACCAGGTTCATTTCAGTCCTAGGCACTCAAAGGGCACTAAGCATAGAGTGTGAAAACTGAGTTTCCTGAGAACTGCTTTGAAGCCTGATGGTGTGTGAAGTTAGTGAGCCAAATGGAGTTGTTCTCCCACAAGAACCACTCGGCTGATCCTTCTTCAATATGCCCTTCACCAACATGCAGTGTTTCCTTGATTGAATTAGCTCTCACACCAATATTTGCGTCTAGAGCCTTTGCATTGAGGGCTATCTGAAAACGGTTGTGGCGCTGAAGTTTTCTGTGAATGTGGAGTTGGTGGCATGTGAAACCCGCATGTGCAGCATTCGTTTGTGTGGGATGCTGACCAAACTTCATTTCAGTCCTAGGCACTCAAAGGGCACTAAACATAGAGTGTGAAAACTGAGTTTCCTTGAGAGCTGCTTGGAAGCCTGATGGTGTGTGAAGTTAGTGAGCCAAATGGAGTTGTTCTCCCACAAGAACCACTCGGCTGATCCTTCTTCAATATGCCCTTCACCAACATGCAGTGTTTCCTTGATTGAATTAGCTCTCACACCAATATTTGCGTCTAGAGCCTTTGCATTGAGGGCTATCTGAAAACGGCTGTGGCGCTGAAGTTGCCTGTGAATGTGGAGTTGGTGGCATGTGAAACCCGCATGTGGAGCATTCGTTTGTATGGGATGCTCTACCAGGTTCATTCCTAGATAATGCACTCAAAGGGCACTAAGCATAGAGTGTGAAAACTGAGTTTCCTTGAGAGCTGCTTGGAAGCCTGATGGTGTGTGAAGTTAGTGAGCCAAATGGAGTTGTTCTCCCACAAGAACCACTAGCCTGATCCTTCTTCAATATGCCCTTCACCAACATGCAGTGTTTCCTTGATTGAATTAGCTCTCACACCAATATTTGCGTCTAGAGCCTTTGCATTGAGGGCTATCTGAAAACGGCTGTGGCGCTGAAGTTGCCTGTGAATGTGGAGTTGGTGGCATGTGAAACCCGCATGTGGAGCATTCGTTTGTGTGGGATGCTGACCAAACTTCATTTCAGTCCTAGGCACTCAAAGGGCACTAAGCATAGAGTGTGAAAACTGAGTTTCCTTGAGAGCTGTTTGGAAGCCTGATGGTGTGTGAAGTTAGTGAGCCAAATGGAGTTGTTCTCCCACAAGAACCACTCGGCTGATCCTTATTCAATATGCCCTTCACCAACATGCAGTGTTTCCTTGATTGAATTAGCTCTCACACCAATATTTGCGTCTAGAGCCTTTGCATTGAGGGCTATCTGAAAAGGGCTGTGGTGCTGAAGTTGCCTGTGAATGTGGAGTTGGTGGCATGTGAAACCCGCATGTGGAGCATTCGTTTGTGTGGGATGCTCTACCAGGTTCATTTCAGTGCTAGCCATACAAAGGGCACTAAGCATAGAGTGTGAAAACTGAGTTTCCTTGAGAGCTGCTTGGAAGCCTGATGGTGTGTGAAGTTAGTGAGCCAAATGGAGTTGTTCTCCCACAAGAACCACTCGGCTGATCCTTCTTCAATATGCCCTTCACCAACATGCAGTGTTTCCTTGATTGAATTAGCTCTCACACCAATATTTGCGTCTAGAGCCTTTGCATTGAGGGCTATCTGAAAACGGCTGTGGCGCTGAAGTTGCCTGTGAATGTGGAGTTGGTGGCATGTGAAACCCGCATGTGGAGCATTCGTTTGTGTGGGATGCTCTACCAGGTTCATTCCTAGATAATGCACTCAAAGGGCACTAAGCATAGAGTGTGAAAACTGAGTTTCCTTGAGAGCTGCTTGGAAGCCTGATGGTGTGTGAAGTTAGTGAGCCAAATGGAGTTGTTCTCCCACAAGAACCACTCGGCTGATCCTTCTTCAATATGCCCTTCACCAACATGCAGTGTTTCCTTGATTGAATTAGCTCTCACACCAATATTTGCGTCTAGAGCCTTTGCATTGAGGGCTATCCGAAAACGGCTGTGGCGCTGAAGTTGCCTGTGAATGTGGAGTTGGTGGCATGTGAAACCCGCATGTGGAGCATTCGTTTGTGTGGGATGCTCTACCAGGTTCATTTCAGTCCTAGGCACTCAAAGGGCACTAAGCATAGAGTGTGAAAACTGAGTTTCCTGAGAACTGCTTTGAAGCCTGATGGTGTGTGAAGTTAGTGAGCCAAATGGAGTTGTTCTCCCACAAGAACCACTCGGCTGATCCTTCTTCAATATGCCCTTCACCAACATGCAGTGTTTCCTTGATTGAATTAGCTCTCACACCAATATTTGCGTCTAGAGCCTTTGCATTGAGGGCTATCTGAAAACGGTTGTGGCGCTGAAGTTGCCTGTGAATGTGGAGTTGGTGGCATGTGAAACCCGCATGTGGAGCATTCGTTTGTGTGGGATGCTGACCAAACTTCATTTCAGTCCTAGGCACTCAAAGGGCACTAAACATAGAGTGTGAAAACTGAGTTTCCTTGAGAGCTGCTTGGAAGCCTGATGGTGTGTGAAGTTAGTGAGCCAAATGGAGTTGTTCTCCCACAAGAACCACTCGGCTGATCCTTCTTCAATATGCCCTTCACCAACATGCAGTGTTTCCTTGATTGAATTAGCTCTCACACCAATATTTGCGTCTAGAGCCTTTGCATTGAGGGCTATCTGAAAACGGCTGTGGCGCTGAAGTTGCCTGTGAATGTGGAGTTGGTGGCATGTGAAACCCGCATGTGGAGCATTCGTTTGTATGGGATGCTCTACCAGGTTCATTCCTAGATAATGCACTCAAAGGGCACTAAGCATAGAGTGTGAAAACTGAGTTTCCTTGAGAGCTGCTTGGAAGCCTGATGGTGTGTGAAGTTAGTGAGCCAAATGGAGTTGTTCTCCCACAAGAACCACTCGGCTGATCCTTCTTCAATATGCCCTTCACCAACATGCAGTGTTTCCTTGATTGAATTAGCTCTCACACCAATATTTGCGTCTAGAGCCTTTGCATGGAGGGCTATCTGAAAACGGCTGTGGCGCTGAAGTTGCCTGTGAATGTGGAGTTGGTGCCATGTGAAACCCGCATGTGGAGCATTCGTTAGTGTGGAATGCTCTACCAGGTTCATTCCTAGATAATGCACTCAAAGGGCACTAAGCATAGAGTGTGAAAACTGAGTTTCCTTGAGAGCTGCTTGGAAGCCTGATGGTGTGTGAAGTTAGTGAGCCAAATGGAGTTGTTCTCCCACAAGAACCACTCGGCTGATCCTTCTTCAATATGCCCTTCACCAACATGCAGTGTTTCCTTGATTGAATTAGCTCTCACACCAATATTTGCGTCTAGAGCCTTTGCATTGAGGGCTATCTGAAAACGGCTGTGGCGCTGAAGTTGCCTGTGAATGTGGAGTTGGTGGCATGTGAAACCCGCATGTGGAGCATTCTTTTGTGTGGAATGCTCTACCAGGTTCATTTCAGTGCTAGCCATACAAACGGAACTAAGCATAGAGCGTGAAAACTGAGTTTGCTTGAGAGCTGCTTGGAAACCTGATGGTGTGTGAAGTTAGTGAGCCAAATGGAGTTGTTCTCCCATAAGAACCACTCGGTTGATCCTTCTTCAATATGCCCTTCACCAACATGCAGTGTTTCCTTGATTGAATTAGCTCTCACACCAATATTTGCGTCTAGAGCCTTTGCATTGAGGGCTATCTGAAAACGGCTGTGGCGCTGAAGTTGCCTGTGAATGTGGAGTTGGTGGCATGTGAAACCCGCATGTGGAGCATTCGTTTGTGTGGGATGCTCTACCAGGTTCATTTCAGTCCTAGGCATACAAACGGCACTAAGCATAGAGCGTGAAAACTGAGTTTCCTTGAGAGCTGCTTGGAAGCCTGATGGTGTGTGAAGTTAGTGAGCCAAATGGAGTTGTTCTCCCACAAGAACCACTCGGCTGATCCTTCTTCAATATGCCCTTCACCAACATGCAGTGTTTCCTTGATTGAATTAGCTCTCACACCAATATTTGCGTCTAGAGCCTTTGCATTGAGGGCTATCTGAAAACGGCTGTGGCGCTGAAGTTGCCTGTGAATGTGGAGTTGGTGGCATGTGAAACCCGCATGTGGAGCATTCGTTTGTGTGGGATGCTCTACCAGGTTCATTTCAGTCCTAGGCATACAAACGGCACTAAGCATAGAGCGTGAAAACTGAGTTTCCTTGAGAGCTGCTTGGAAGCCTGATGGTGTGTGAAGTTAGTGAGCCAAATGGAGTTGTTCTCCCACAAGAACCACTTGGCTGATCCTTCTTCAATATGCCCTTCACCAACATGCAGTGTTTCCTTGATTGAATTAGCTCTCACACCAATATTTGCGTCTAGAGCCTTTGCATTGAGGGCTATCTGAAAACGGCTGTGGCGCTGAAGTTGCCTGTGAATGTGGAGTTGGTGGCATGTGAAACCCGCATGTGGAGCATTCGTTTGTGTGGGATGCTCTACCAGGTTCATTCCTAGATAATGCACTCAAAGGGCACGAAGCATAGAGTGTGAAAACTGAGGTTCCTTGATTGCTGTTTGGAAGCCTGATGGTGTGTGAAGTTAGTGAGCCAAATGGAGTTGTTCTCCCACAAGAACCACTCGGCTGATCCTTCTTCAATATGCTCTTCACCAACATGCACTGTTTCCTTGATTGAATTAGCTCTCACACCAATATTCGCGTCTAGAGCCTTTGCATTGAGGGCTATCTGAAAACGGCTGTGGCGCTGAAGTTGCCTGTGAATGTGGAGTTGGTGGCATGTGAAACCCGCATGTGGAGCATTCGTTTGTGTGGGATGCTCTACCAGGTTCATTTCAGTCCTAGGCATACAAACGGCACTAAGCATAGAGCGTGAAAACTGAGTTTCCTTGAGAGCTGCTTGGAAGCCTGATGGTGTGTGAAGTTAGTGAGCCAAATGGAGTTGTTCTCCCACAAGAACCACTCGGCTGATCCTTCTTCAATATGCCCTTCACCAACATGCAGTGTTTCCTTGATTGAATTAGCTCTCACACCAATATTTGCGTCTAGAGCCTTTGCATTGAGGGCTATCTGAAAATGGTTGTGGCGCTGAAGTTGCCTGTGAATGTGGAGTTGGTGGCATGTGAAACCCGCATGTGGAGCATTCGTTTGTGTGGGATGCTCTACCAGGTTCATTTCAGTGCTAGCCATACAAAGGGCACTAAGCATAGAGTGTGAAAACTGAGTTTCCTTGAGAGCTGCTTGGAAGCCTGATGGTGTGTGAAGTTAGTGAGCCAAATGGAGTTGTTCTCCCACAAGAACCACTCGGCTGATCCTTCTTCAATATGCCCTTCACCAACATGCAGTGTTTCCTTGATTGAATTAGCTCTCACACCAATATTTGCGTCTAGAGCCTTTGCATTGAGGGCTATCTGAAAACGGCTGTGGCGCTGAAGTTGCCTGTGAATGTGGAGTTGGTGCCATCTGAAACCCGCATGTGGAGCATTCGTTTGTGTGGGATGCTGACCAAGCTTCATTTCAGTCCTGGGCACACAAAGAGCACTAAGCATAGAGTGTGAAAACTGAGTTTCCTTGAGAGCTGCTTGGAAGCCTGATGGTGTGTGAAGTTAGTGAGCCAAATGGAGTTGTTCTCCCACAAGAACCACTCGGCTGATCCTTCTTCAATATGCCCTTCACCAACATGCAGTGTTTCCTTGATTGAATTAGCTCTCACACCAATATTTGCGTCTAGAGCCTTTGCATTGAGGGCTATCTGAAAACGGCTGTGGCGCTGAAGTTGCCTGTGAATGTGGAGTTGGTGGCATGTGAAACCCGCATGTGGAGCATTCGTTTGTGTGGGATGCTCTACCAGGTTCATTCCTAGATAATGCACTCAAAGGGCACTAAGCATAGAGTGTGAAAACTGAGTTTCCTTGAGAGCTGCTTGGAAGCCTGATGGTGTGTGAAGTTAGTGAGCCAAATGGAGTTGTTCTCCCACAAGAACCACTCGGCTGATCCTTCTTCAATATGCCCTTCACCAACATGCAGTGTTTCCTTGATTGAATTAGCTCTCACACCAATATTTGCGTCTAGAGCCTTTGCATTGAGGGCTATCCGAAAACGGCTGTGGCGCTGAAGTTGCCTGTGAATGTGGAGTTGGTGGCATGTGAAACCCGCATGTGGAGCATTCGTTTGTGTGGGATGCTCTACCAGGTTCATTCCTAGATAATGCACTCAAAGGGCACTAAGCATAGAGTGTGAAAACTGAGTTTCCTTGAGAGCTGCTTGGAAGCCTGATGGTGTGTGAAGTTAGTGAGCCAAATGGAGTTGTTCTCCCACAAGAACCACTCGGCTGATCCTTCTTCAATATGCCCTTCACCAACATGCAGTGTTTCCTTGATTGAATTAGCTCTCACACCAATATTTGCGTCTAGAGCCTTTGCATTGAGGGCAATCTGAAAACGGCTGTGGCACTGAAGTTGCCTGTGAATGTGGAGTTGGTGGCATGTGAAACCCGCATGTGGAGCATTCGTTTGTGTGGAATGCTCTACCAGGTTCATTCCTAGATAATGCACTCAAAGGGCACTAAGCATAGAGTGTGAAAACTGAGTTTCCTTGAGAGCTGTTTGGAAGCCTGATGGTGTGTGAAGTTAGTGAGCCAAATGGAGTTGTTCTCCCACAAGAACCACTCGGCTGATCCTTCTTCAATATGCCCTTCACCAACATGCAGTGTTTCCTTGATTGAATCAGCTCTCACACCAATATTTGCGTCTAGAGCCTTTGCATTGAGGGCTATCTGAAAACGGCTGTGGCGCTGAAGTTGCCTGTGAATGTGGAGTTGGTGGCATGTGAAACCCGCATGTGGAGCATTCTTTTGTGTGGAATGCTCTACCAGGTTCATTTCAGTGCTAGCCATACAAACGGAACTAAGCATAGAGCGTGAAAACTGAGTTTGCTTGAGAGCTGCTTGGAAACCTGATGGTGTGTGAAGTTAGTGAGCCAAATGGAGTTGTTCTCCCATAAGAACCACTCGGTTGATCCTTCTTCAATATGCCCTTCACCAACATGCAGTGTTTCCTTGATTGAATTAGCTCTCACACCAATATTTGCGTCTAGAGCCTTTGCATTGAGGGCTATCTGAAAACGGCTGTGGCGCTGAAGTTGCCTGTGAATGTGGAGTTGGTGGCATGTGAAACCCGCATGTGGAGCATTCGTTTGTGTGGGATGCTCTACCAGGTTCATTTCAGTCCTAGGCATACAAACGGCACTAAGCATAGAGCGTGAAAACTGAGTTTCCTTGAGAGCTGCTTGGAAGCCTGATGGTGTGTGAAGTTAGTGAGCCAAATGGAGTTGTTCTCCCACAAGAACCACTCGGCTGATCCTTCTTCAATATGCCCTTCACCAACATGCAGTGTTTCCTTGATTGAATTAGCTCTCACACCAATATTTGCGTCTAGAGCCTTTGCATTGAGGGCTATCTGAAAACGGCTGTGGCGCTGAAGTTGCCTGTGAATGTGGAGTTGGTGGCATGTGAAACCCGCATGTGGAGCATTCGTTTGTGTGGGATGCTCTACCAGGTTCATTCCTAGATAATGCACTCAAAGGGCACTAAGCATAGAGTGTGAAAACTGAGTTTCCTTGAGAGCTGCTTGGAAGCCTGATGGTGTGTGAAGTTAGTGAGCCAAATGGAGTTGTTCTCCCACAAGAACCACTCGGCTGATCCTTCTTCAATATGCCCTTCACCAACATGCAGTGTTTCCTTGATTGAATTAGCTCTCACACCAATATTTGCGTCTAGAGCCTTTGCATGGAGGGCTATCTGAAAACGGCTGTGGCGCTGAAGTTGCCTGTGAATGTGGAGTTGGTGGCATGTGAAACCCGCATGTGGAGCATTCGTTTGTGTGGGATGCTCTACCAGGTTCATTCCTAGATAATGCACTCAAAGGGCACGAAGCATAGAGTGTGAAAACTGAGGTTCCTTGATTGCTGTTTGGAAGCCTGATGGTGTGTGAAGTTAGTGAGCCAAATGGAGTTGTTCTCCCACAAGAACCACTCGGCTGATCCTTCTTCAATATGCTCTTCACCAACATGCACTGTTTCCTTGATTGAATTAGCTCTCACACCAATATTCGCGTCTAGAGCCTTTGCATTGAGGGCTATCTGAAAAGGGCTGTGGCGCTGAAGTTGCCTGTGAATGTGGAGTTGGTGGCATGTGAAACCCGCATGTGGAGCATTCGTTTGTGTGGGATGCTCTACCAGGTTCATTCCTAGATAATGCACTCAAAGGGCACTAAGCATAGAGTGTGAAAACTGAGTTTCCTTGAGAGCTGCTTGGAAGCCTGATGGTGTGTGAAGTTAGTGAGCCAAATGGAGTTGTTCTCCCACAAGAACCACTCGGCTGATCCTTCTTCAATATGCCCTTCACCAACATGCAGTGTTTCCTTGATTGAATTAGCTCTCACACCAATATTTGCGTCTAGAGCCTTTGCATTGAGGGCTATCTGAAAACGGCTGTGGCGCTGAAGTTGCCTGTGAATGTGGAGTTGGTGGCATGTGAAACCCGCATGTGGAGCATTCGTTTGTGTGGGATGCTGACCAAACTTCATTTCAGTCCTAGGCATTCAAAGGGCATTAAGCATAGAGTGTGAAAACTGAGTTTCCTTGAGAGCTGCTTGGAAGCCTGATGGTGTGTGAAGTTAGTGAGCCAAATGGAGTTGTTCTCCCACAAGAACCACTCGGCTGATCCTTCTTCAATATGCCCTTCACCAACATGCAGTGTTTCCTTGATTGAATTAGCTCTCACACCAATATTTGCGTCTAGAGCCTTTGCATTGAGGGCTATCTGAAAACGGCTGTGGCGCTGAAGTTGCCTGTGAATGTGGAGTTGGTGGCATGTGAAACCCGCATGTGGAGCATTCGTTTGTGCGGGATGCTGACCAAGCTTCATTTCAGTCCTAGGCACACAAAGGGCACGAAGCATAGAGTGTGAAAACTGAGTTTCCTTGAGAGCTGCTTGGAAGCCTGATGGTGTGTGAAGTTAGTGAGCCAAATGGAGTTGTTCTCCCACAAGAACCACTCGGCTAATCCTTCTTCAATATGCCCTTCACCAACATGCAGTGTTTCCTTGATTGAATTAGCTCTCACACCAATATTTACGTCTAGAGCCTTTGCATTGAGGGCTATCTGAAAACGGCTGTGGCGCTGAAGTTGCCTGTGAATGTGGAGTTGGTGCCATGTGAAACCCGCATGTGGAGCATTCGTTTGTGTAGGATGCTGACCAAGCTTCATTTCAGTCCTGGCCACACAAAGAGCAGTAAGCATAGAGTGTGAAAACTGAGTTTCCTTGAGAGCTGCTTGGAAGCCTGATGGTGTGTGAAGTTAGTGAGCCAAATGGAGTTGTTCTCCCACAAGAACCACTCGGCTGATCCTTCTTCAATATGCCCTTCACCAACATGCAGTGTTTCCTTGATTGAATTAGCTCTCACACCAATATTTGCGTCTAGAGCCTTTGCATTGAGGGCTATCTGAAAAGGGCTGTGGCGCTGAAGTTGCCTGTGAATGTGGAGTTGGTGCCATGTGAAACCCGCATGTGGAGCATTCGTTTGTGTGGGATGCTCTACCAGGTTCATTTCAGTGCTAGCCATACAAACGGAACTAAGCATAGAGCGTGAAAACTGAGTTTGCTTGAGAGCTGCTTGGAAGCCTGATGGTGTGTGAAGTTAGTGAGCCAAATGGAGTTGTTCTCCCACAAGAACCACTCGGCTGATCCTTCTTCAATATGCCCTTCACCAACATGCAGTGTTTCCTTGATTGAATTAGCTCTCACACCAATATTTGCGTCTAGAGCCTTTGCATTGAGGGCAATCTGAAAACGGCTGTGGCACTGAAGTTGCCTGTGAATGTGGAGTTGGTGGCATGTGAAACCCGCATGTGGAGCATTCGTTTGTGTGGAATGCTCTACCAGGTTCATTCCTAGATAATGCACTCAAAGGGCACTAAGCATAGAGTGTGAAAACTGAGTTTCCTTGAGAGCTGTTTGGAAGCCTGATGGTGTGTGAAGTTAGTGAGCCAAATGGAGTTGTTCTCCCACAAGAACCACTCGGCTGATCCTTCTTCAATATGCCCTTAACCAACATGCAGTGTTTCCTTGATTGAATCAGCTCTCACACCAATATTTGCGTCTAGAGCCTTTGCATTGAGGGCTATCTGAAAACGGCTGTGGCGCTGAAGTTGCCTGTGAATGTGGAGTTGGTGGCATGTGAAACCCGCATGTGGAGCATTCTTTTGTGTGGAATGCTCTACCAGGTTCATTTCAGTGCTAGCCATACAAACGGAACTAAGCATAGAGCGTGAAAACTGAGTTTGCTTGAGAGCTGCTTGGAAACCTGATGGTGTGTGAAGTTAGTGAGCCAAATGGAGTTGTTCTCCCATAAGAACCACTCGGTTGATCCTTCTTCAATATGCCCTTCACCAACATGCAGTGTTTCCTTGATTGAATTAGCTCTCACACCAATATTTGCGTCTAGAGCCTTTGCATTGAGGGCTATCTGAAAACGGCTGTGGCGCTGAAGTTGCCTGTGAATGTGGAGTTGGTGGCATGTGAAACCCGCATGTGGAGCATTCGTTTGTGTGGGATGCTCTACCAGGTTCATTTCAGTCCTAGGCATACAAACGGCACTAAGCATAGAGCGTGAAAACTGAGTTTCCTTGAGAGCTGCTTGGAAGCCTGATGGTGTGTGAAGTTAGTGAGCCAAATGGAGTTGTTCTCCCACAAGAACCACTCGGCTGATCCTTCTTCAATATGCCCTTCACCAACATGCAGTGTTTCCTTGATTGAATTAGCTCTCACACCAATATTTGCGTCTAGAGCCTTTGCATTGAGGGCTATCTGAAAACGGCTGTGGCGCTGAAGTTGCCTGTGAATGTGGAGTTGGTGGCATGTGAAACCCGCATGTGGAGCATTCGTTTGTGTGTGATGCTGACCAAGCTTCATTTCAGTCCTGGGCACACAAAGAGCACTAAGCATAGAGTGTGAAAACTGAGTTTCCTTGAGAGCTGCTTGGAAGCCTGATGGTGTGTGAAGTTAGTGAGCCAAATGGAGTTGTTCTCCCACAAGAACCACTCGGCTGATCCTTCTTCAATATGCCCTTCACCAACATGCAGTGTTTCCTTGATTGAATTAGCTCTCACACCAATATTTGCGTCTAGAGCCTTTGCATGGAGGGCTATCTGAAAACGGCTGTGGCGCTGAAGTTGCCTGTGAATGTGGAGTTGGTGGCATGTGAAACCCGCATGTGGAGCATTCGTTTGTGTGGGATGCTCTACCAGGTTCATTCCTAGATAATGCACTCAAAGGGCACGAAGCATAGAGTGTGAAAACTGAGGTTCCTTGATTGCTGTTTGGAAGCCTGATGGTGTGTGAAGTTAGTGAGCCAAATGGAGTTGTTCTCCCACAAGAACCACTCGGCTGATCCTTCTTCAATATGCTCTTCACCAACATGCACTGTTTCCTTGATTGAATTAGCTCTCACACCAATATTCGCGTCTAGAGCCTTTGCATTGAGGGCTATCTGAAAACGGCTGTGGCGCTGAAGTTGCCTGTGAATGTGGAGTTGGTGGCATGTGAAACCCGCATGTGGAGCATTCGTTTGTGTGGGATGCTCTACCAGGTTCATTCCTAGATAATGCACTCAAAGGGCACTAAGCATAGAGTGTGAAAACTGAGTTTCCTTGAGAGCTGCTTGGAAGCCTGATGGTGTGTGAAGTTAGTGAGCCAAATGGAGTTGTTCTCCCACAAGAACCACTCGGCTGATCCTTCTTCAATATGCCCTTCACCAACATGCAGTGTTTCCTTGATTGAATTAGCTCTCACACCAATATTTGCGTCTAGAGCCTTTGCATTGAGGGCTATCTGAAAACGGCTGTGGCGCTGAAGTTGCCTGTGAATGTGGAGTTGGTGCCATGTGAAACCCGCATGTGGAGCATTCGTTTGTGTGGGATGCTGACCAAACTTCATTTCAGTCCTAGGCATTCAAAGGGCATTAAGCATAGAGTGTGAAAACTGAGTTTCCTTGAGAGCTGCTTGGAAGCCTGATGGTGTGTGAAGTTAGTGAGCCAAATGGAGTTGTTCTCCCACAAGAACCACTCGGCTGATCCTTCTTCAATATGCCCTTCACCAACATGCAGTGTTTCCTTGATTGAATTAGCTCTCACACCAATATTTGCGTCTAGAGCCTTTGCATTGAGGGCTATCTGAAAACGGCTGTGGCGCTGAAGTTGCCTGTGAATGTGGAGTTGGTGGCATGTGAAACCCGCATGTGGAGCATTCGTTTGTGCGGGATGCTGACCAAGCTTCATTTCAGTCCTAGGCACACAAAGGGCACGAAGCATAGAGTGTGAAAACTGAGTTTCCTTGAGAGCTGCTTGGAAGCCTGATGGTGTGTGAAGTTAGTGAGCCAAATGGAGTTGTTCTCCCACAAGAACCACTCGGCTGATCCTTCTTCAATATGCCCTTCACCAACATGCAGTGTTTCCTTGATTGAATTAGCTCTCACACCAATATTTGCGTCTAGAGCCTTTGCATTGAGGGCTATCTGAAAACGGCTGTGGCGCTGAAGTTGCCTGTGAATGTGGAGTTGGTGCCATGTGAAACCCGCATGTGGAGCATTCGTTTGTGTGGGATGCTCTACCAGGTTCATTTCAGTCCTAGGCATACAAACGGCACTAAGCATAGAGCGTGAAAACTGAGTTTCCTTGAGAGCTGCTTGGAAGCCTGATGGTGTGTGAAGTTAGTGAGCCAAATGGAGTTGTTCTCCCACAAGAACCACTCGGCTGATCCTTCTTCAATATGCCCTTCACCAACATGCAGTGTTTCCTTGATTGAATTAGCTCTCACACCAATATTTGCATCTAGAGCCTTTGCATTGAGGGCTATCTGAAAAGGGCTGTGGCGCTGAAGTTGCCTGTGAATGTGGAGTTGGTGGCATGTGAAACCCGCATGTGGAGCATTCGTTTGTGTGGGATGCTCTACCAGGTTCATTCCTAGATAAGGCACTCAAAGGGCACGAAGCATAGAGTGTGAAAACTGAGGTTCCTTGATTGCTGTTTGGAAGCCTGATGGTGTGTGAAGTTAGTGAGCCAAATGGAGTTGTTCTCCCACAAGAACCACTCGGCTGATCCTTCTTCAATATGCCCTTCACCAACATGCAGTGTTTCCTTGATTGAATTAGCTCTCACACCAATATTTGCGTCTAGAGCCTTTGCATTGAGGGCTATCTGAAAACGGCTGTGGCGCTGAAGTTGCCTGTGAATGTGGAGTTGGTGGCATGTGAAACCCGCATGTGGAGCATTCGTTTGTGTGGGATGCTCTACCAGGTTCATTCCTAGATAATGCACTCAAAGGGCACTAAGCATAGAGTGTGAAAACTGAGTTTCCTTGAGAGCTGCTTGGAAGCCTGATGGTGTGTGAAGTTAGTGAGCCAAATGGAGTTGTTCTCCCACAAGAACCACTCGGCTGATCCTTCTTCAATATGCCCTTCACCAACATGCAGTGTTTCCTTGATTGAATTAGCTCTCACACCAATATTTGCGTCTAGAGCCTTTGCATTGAGGGCTATCTGAAAACGGCTGTGGCGCTGAAGTTGCCTGTGAATGTGGAGTTGGTGGCATGTGAAACCCGCATGTGGAGCATTCGTTTGTGTGGGATGCTCTACCAGGTTCATTCCTAGATAATGCACTCAAAGGGCACTAAGCATAGAGTGTGAAAACTGAGTTTCCTTGAGAGCTGCTTGGAAGCCTGATGGTGTGTGAAGTTAGTGAGCCAAATGGAGTTGTTCTCCCACAAGAACCACTCGGCTGATCCTTCTTCAATATGCCCTTCACCAACATGCAGTGTTTCCTTGATTGAATTAGCTCTCACACCAATATTTGCGTCTAGAGCCTTTGCATTGAGGGCTATCTGAAAACGGCTGTGGCGCTGAAGTTGCCTGTGAATGTGGAGTTGGTGGCATGTGAAACCCGCATGTGGAGCATTCGTTTGTGTGGGATGCTCTACCAGGTTCATTCCTAGATAATGCACTCAAAGGGCACTAAGCATAGAGTGTGAAAACTGAGTTTCCTTGAGAGCTGCTTGGAAGCCTGATGGTGTGTGAAGTTAGTGAGCCAAATGGAGTTGTTCTCCCACAAGAACCACTCGGCTGATCCTTCTTCAATATGCCCTTCACCAACATGCAGTGTTTCCTTGATTGAATTAGCTCTCACACCAATATTTGCGTCTAGAGCCTTTGCATTGAGGGCTATCTGAAAACGGCTGTGGCGCTGAAGTTGCCTGTGAATGTGGAGTTGGTGGCATGTGAAACCCGCATGTGGAGCATTCGTTTGTGTGGGATGCTCTACCAGGTTCATTCCTAGATAATGCACTCAAAGGGCACTAAGCATAGAGTGTGAAAACTGAGTTTCCTTGAGAGCTGCTTGGAAGCCTGATGGTGTGTGAAGTTAGTGAGCCAAATGGAGTTGTTCTCCCACAAGAACCACTCGGCTGATCCTTCTTCAATATGCCCTTCACCAACATGCAGTGTTTCCTTGATTGAATTAGCTCTCACACCAATATTTGCGTCTAGAGCCTTTGCATTGAGGGCTATCTGAAAACGGCTGTGGCGCTGAAGTTGCCTGTGAATGTGGAGTTGGTGGCATGTGAAACCCGCATGTGGAGCATTCGTTTGTGTGGGATGCTCTACCAGGTTCATTCCTAGATAATGCACTCAAAGGGCACTAAGCATAGAGTGTGAAAACTGAGTTTCCTTGAGAGCTGCTTGGAAGCCTGATGGTGTGTGAAGTTAGTGAGCCAAATGGAGTTGTTCTCCCACAAGAACCACTCGGCTGATCCTTCTTCAATATGCCCTTCACCAACATGCAGTGTTTCCTTGATTGAATTAGCTCTCACACCAATATTTGCGTCTAGAGTCTTTGCATTGAGGGCTATCTGAAAACGGCTGTGGCGCTGAAGTTGCCTGTGAATGTGGAGTTGGTGGCATGTGAAACTCGCATGTGGAGCATTCGTTTGTGTGGAATCCTCTACCAGGTTCATTCCTAGATAATGCACTCAAAGGGCACTAAGCATAGAGTGTGAAAACTGAGTTTCCTTGATTGCTGTTTGGAAGCCTGATGGTGTGTGAAGTTAGTGAGCCAAATGGAGTTGTTCTCCCACAAGAACCACTCGGCTGATCCTTCTTCAATATGCCCTTCACCAACATGCAGTGTTTCCTTGATTGAATTAGCTCTCACACCAATATTTGCGTCTAGAGCCTTTGCATTGAGGGCTATCTGAAAACGGCTGTGGCGCTGAAGTTGCCTGTGAATGTGGAGTTGGTGGCATGTGAAACCCGCATGTGGAGCATTCGTTTGTGCGGGATGCTGACCAAGCTTCATTTCAGTCCTAGGCACACAAAGGGCACGAAGCATAGAGTGTGAAAACTGAGTTTCCTTGAGAGCTGCTTGGAAGCCTGATGGTGTGTGAAGTTAGCCAAATGGAGTTGTTCTCCCACAAGAACCACTCGGCTGATCCTTCTTCAATATGCCCTTCACCAACATGCAGTGTTTCCTTGATTGAATTAGCTCTCACACCAATATTTGCGTCTAGAGCCTTTGCATTGAGGGCTATCTGAAAACGGCTGTGGCGCTGAAGTTGCCTGTGAATGTGGAGTTGGTGGCATGTGAAACCCGCATGTGGAGCATTCGTTTGTGTGGGATGCTCTACCAGGTTCATTCCTAGATAATGCACTCAAAGGGCACGAAGCATAGAGTGTGAAAACTGAGTTTCCTTGAGAGCTGCTTGGAAGCCTGATGGTGTGTGAAGTTAGTGAGCCAAATGGAGTTGTTCTCCCACAAGAACCACTCGGCTGATCCTTCTTCAATATGCCCTTCACCAACATGCACTGTTTCCTTGATTGAATTAGCTCTCACACCAATATTCGCGTCTAGAGCCTTTGCATTGAGGGCTATCTGAAAACGGCTGTGGCGCTGAAGTTGCCTGTGAATGTGGAGTTGGTGGCATGTGAAACCCGCATGTGGAGCATTCGTTTGTGTGGGATGCTCTACCAGGTTCATTCCTAGATAATGCACTCAAAGGGCACTAAACATAGAGTGTGAAAACTGAGTTTCCTTGAGAGCTGCTTGGAAGCCTGATGGTGTGTGAAGTTAGTGAGCCAAATGGAGTTGTTCTCCCACAAGAACCACTCGGCTGATCCTTCTTCAATATGCCCTTCACCAACATGCAGTGTTTCCTTGATTGAATTAGCTCTCACACCAATATTTGCGTCTAGAGCCTTTGCATTGAGGGCTATCTGAAAACGGCTGTGGCGCTGAAGTTGCCTGTGAATGTGGAGTTGGTGGCATGTGAAACCCGCATGTGGAGCATTCGTTTGTGTGGGATGCTCTACCAGGTTCATTCCTAGATAATGCACTCAAAGGGCACTAAGCATAGAGTGTGAAAACTGAGTTTCCTTGAGAGCTGCTTGGAAGCCTGATGGTGTGTGAAGTTAGTGAGCCAAATGGAGTTGTTCTCCCACAAGAACCACTCGGCTGATCCTTCTTCAATATGCCCTTCACCAACATGCAGTGTTTCCTTGATTGAATTAGCTCTCACACCAATATTTGCGTCTAGAGCCTTTGCATTGAGGGCTATCTGAAAACGGCTGTGGCGCTGAAGTTGCCTGTGAATGTGGAGTTGGTGGCATGTGAAACCCGCATGTGGAGCATTCGTTTGTGTGGGATGCTGACCAAACTTCATTTCAGTCCTAGGCATTCAAAGGGCACTAAGCATAGAGTGTGAAAACTGAGTTTCCTTGAGAGCTGCTTGGAAGCCTGATGGTGCGTGAAGTTAGTGAGCCAAATGGAGTTGTTCTCCCACAAGAACCACTCGGCTGATCCTTCTTCAATATGCCCTTCACCAACATGCAGTGTTTCCTTGATTGAATTAGCTCTCACACCAATATTTGCGTCTAGAGCCTTTGCATTGAGGGCTATCTGAAAACGGCTGTGGCGCTGAAGTTGCCTGTGAATGTGGAGTTGGTGGCATGTGAAACTCGCATGTGGAGCATTCGTTTGTGTGGAATGCTCTACCAGGTTCATTCCTAGATAATGCACTCAAAGGGCACTAAGCATAGAGTGTGAAAACTGAGTTTCCTTGAGAGCTGCTTGGAAGCCTGATGGTGTGTGAAGTTAGTGAGCCAAATGGAGTTGTTCTCCCACAAGAACCACTCGGCTGATCCTTCTTCAATATGCCCTTCACCAACATGCAGTGTTTCCTTGATTGAATTAGCTCTCACACCAATATTTGCGTCTAGAGCCTTTGCATTGAGGGCTATCTGAAAACGGCTGTGGCGCTGAAGTTGCCTGTGAATGTGGAGTTGGTGGCATGTGAAACCCGCATGTGGAGCATTCGTTTGTGTGGGATGCTCTACCAGGATCATTCCCAGATAATGCACTCAAGGGGCACTAAGCATAGAGTGTGAAAACTGAGTTTCCTTGAGAGCTGTTTGGAAGCCTGATGGTGTGTGAAGTTAGTGAGCCAAATGGAGTTGTTCTCCCACAAGAACCACTCGGCTGATCCTTCTTCAATATGCCCTTCACCAACATGCAGTGTTTCCTTGATTGAATTAGCTCTCACACCAATATTTGCGTCTAGAGGCTTTGCATTGAGGGCTATCTGAAAACGGCTGTGGCGCTGAAGTTGCCTGTGAATGTGGAGTTGGTGGCATGTGAAACCCGCATGTGGAGCATTCGTTTGTGTGGGATGCTCTACCAGGATCATTCCCAGATAATGCACTCAAGGGGCACTAAGCATAGAGTGTGAAAACTGAGTTTCCTTGAGATGTTTGGAAGCCTGATGGTGTGTGAAGTTAGTGAGCCAAATGGAGTTGTTCTCCCACAAGAACCACTCGGCTGATCCTTCTTCAATATGCCCTTCACCAACATGCAGTGTTTCCTTGATTGAATTAGCTCTCACACCAATATTTGCGTCTAGAGCCTTTGCATTGAGGGCTATCTGAAAACGGCTGTGGCGCTGAAGTTGCCTGTGAATGTGGAGTTGGTGGCATGTGAAACCCGCATGTGGAGCATTCGTTTGTGTGGGATGCTCTACCAGGTTCATTCCTAGATAATGCACTCAAAGGGCACTAAGCATAGAGCGTGAAAACTGAGTTTCCTTGAGAGCTGCTTGGAAGCCTGATGGTATGTGAAGTTAGTGGGCCAAATGGAGTTGTTCTCCCACAAGAACCACTCGGCTGATCCTTCTTCAATATGCCCCCCCCTTCCCCCCCCCAACATGCAGTGTTCCCTTGATTGAATTAGCTCTCACACCAATATTTGCGTCTAGAGCCTTTGCATTGAGGGCTATCTGAAAACGGCTGTGGCGCTGAAGTTGCCTGAGAATGTGGAGTTGGTGGCATGTGAAACCCGCATGTGGAGCATTCGTTTGTGCGGGATGCTCACCAAGCTTCATTTCAGTCCTAGGCACTCAAAGGGCACTAAGCATAGAGTGTGAAAACTGAGTTTCCTTGAGAGCTGCTTGGAAGCCTGATGGTGTGTGAAGTTAGTGAGCCAAATGGAGTTGTTCTCCCACAAGAACCACTCGGCTGATCCTTCTTCAATTATGCCCTTCACCAACATGCAGTGTTTCCTTGATTGAATTAGCTCTCACACCAATATTTGCGTCTAGAGCCTTTGATTGAGGGCTATCTGAAAACGGCTGTGGCGCTGAAGTTGCCTGTGAATTTGGAGTTGGTGGCATGTGAAACCCGCATGTGGAGCATTCGTTTGTGTGGGATGCTCTACCAGGTTCATTCCTAGATAATGCACTCAAAGGGCACTAAGATAAAATGTGAAAACTGAGTTTCCTTGAGAGCTGCTTGGAAGCCTGATGGTATGTGAAGTTAGTGGGCCAAATGGAGTTGTTCTCCCACAAGAACCACTCGGCTGATCCTTCTTCAATATGCCCTTCACCAACATGCAGTGTTCCCTTGATTGAATTAGCTCTCACACCAATATTTGCGTCTAGAGCCTTTGCATTGAGGGCTATCTGAAAACGGCTGTGGCGCTGAAGTTGCCTGTGAATGTGGAGTTGGTGGCATGTGAAACCCGCATTTGGAGCATTGGTTTGTGTGGGATGCTCTACCAGGTTCATTCCTAGATAATGCACTCAAAGGGCACTAAGCATAGAGTGTGAAAACTGAGTTTCCTTGAGAGCTGCTTGGAAGCCTGATGGTGTGTGAAGTCAGTGAGTCAAATGGAGTTGTTCTCCCACAGGAACCACTCGGCTGATCCTTCTTCAATATGCCCTTCACCAACATGCAGTGTTTCCTTGATTGAATTAGCTCTCACACCAATATTTGCGTCTAGAGCCTTTGCATTGAGGGCTATCTGAAAAGGGCTGTGGCGCTGAAGTTGCCTGAGAATGTGGAGTTGGTGGCATGTGAAACCCGCATGTGGAGCATTCGTTTGTGTGGGATGCTCACCAAGCTTCATTTCAGTCCTAGGCACTCAAGGGGCACTAAGCATAGAGTGTGAAAACTGAGTTTCCTTGAGAGCTGCTTGGAAGCCTGATGGTGTGTGAAGTTAGTGAGCCAAATGGAGTTGTTCTCCCACAAGAACCACTCGGCTGATCCTTCCTCAATATGCCCTTCACCAACATGCAGTGTTTCCTTGATTGAATTAGCTCTCACACCAATATTTGCGTCTAGAGCCTTTGCATTGAGGGCTATCTGAAAACGGCTGTGGCGCTGAAGTTGCCTGTGAATGTGGAGTTGGTGGCATGTGAAACCCGCATGTGGAGCATTCGTTTGTGTGGGATGCTCACCAAGCTTCATTTCAGTCCTATGCACTCAAAGGGCACTAAGCATAGAGTGTGAAAACTGAGTTTCCTTGAGAGCTGCTTGGAAGCCTGATGGTGTGTGAAGTTAGTGAGCCAAATGGAGTTGTTCTCCCACAAGAATCACTCGGCTGATCCTTCTTCAATATGCCCTTCACCAACATGCAGTGTTTCCTTGATTGAATTAGCTCTCACACCAATATTTGCGTCTAGAGCCTTTGCATTGAGGGCTATCTGAAAACGGCTGTGGCGCTGAAGTTGCCTGTGAATGTGGAGTTGGTGGCATGTGAAACCCGCATGTGGAGCATTCGTTTGTGTGGGATGCTCTACCAGGTTCATTCCTAGATAATGCACTCAAAGGGCACTAAGCATAGAGCGTGAAAACTGAGTTTCCTTGAGAGCTGCTTGGAAGCCGGATGGTATGTGAAGTTAGTGGGCAAAATGGAGTTGTTCTCCCACAAGAACCACTCGGCTGATCCTTCTTCAATATGCCCTTCACCAACATGCAGTGTTTCCTTGATTGAATTAGCTCTCACACCAATATTTGCGTCTAGAGCCTTTGCATTGAGGGCTATCTGAAAACGGCTGTGGCGCTGAAGTTGCCTGAGAATGTGGAGTTGGTGGCATGTGAAACCCGCATGTGGAGCATTCGTTTGTGTGGGATGCTCACCAAGCTTCATTTCATTCCTAGGCACTCAAAGGGCACTAAGCATAGAGTGTGAAAACTGAGTTTCCTTGAGAGCTGCTTGGAAGCCTGATGGTGTGTGAAGTTAGGGAGCCAAATGGAGTTGTTCTCCCACAAGAACCACTCGGCTGATCCTTCCTCAATATGCCCTTCACCTACATGCAGTGTTTCCTTGATTGAATTAGCTCTCACACCAATATTTGCGTCTAGAGCCTTTGCATTGAGGGCTATCTGAAAACGGCTGTGGCGCTGAAGTTGCCTGAGAATGTGGAGTTGGTGGCATGTGAAACCCGCATTTGGAGCATTGGTTTGTGTGGGATGCTCTACCAGGTTCATTCCTAGATAATGCACTCAAAGGGCACTAAGCATAGAGTGTGAAAACTGAGTTTCCTTGAGAGCTGCTTGGAAGCCTGATGGTGTGTGAAGTTAGTGAGTCAAATGGAGTTGTTCTCCCACAAGAACCACTCGGCTGATCCTTCTTCAATATGCCCTTCACCAACGCCCTTCACCAACATGCAGTGTTCCCTTGATTGAATTAGCTCTCACACCAATATTTGCGTCTAGAGCCTTTGCATTGAGGGCTATCTGAAAACGGCTGTGGCGCTGAAGTTGCCTGAGAATGTGGAGTTGGTGGCATGTGAAACCCGCATGTGGAGCATTGGTTTTGTGTGGGATGCTCACCAAGCTTCATTTCAGTCCTAGGCACTCAAAGGGCACTAAGCATAGGAGTGTGAAAACTGAGTTTCCTTGAGAGCTGCTTGGAAGCCTGATGGTGTGTGTGAAGTTAGTGAGCCAAATGGAGTTGTTCTCCCACAAGAACCACTCGGCTGATCCTTCCTCAATATGCCCTTCACCAACATGCAGTGTTTCCTTGATTGAATTAGCTCTCACACCAATATTTGCGTCTAGAGCCTTTGCATTGAGGGCTATCTGAAAACGGCTGTGGCGCTGAAGTTGCCTGAGAATGTGGAGTTGGTGGGCATGTGAAACCCCGCATGTGGAGCATTCGTTTGTGTGGGATGCTCACCAAACTTCATTTCAGTCCTATGCACTCAAAGGTCACTAAGCATAGAGTTTAAAAAGTGAGTTTCCTTGAGAGCTGCTTGGAAGCCTGATGGTGTGTGAAGTTAGTAAGCCAAATGGAGTTGTTCTCCCACAAGAACCACTCGGCTGATCCTTCTTCAATATACCCTTCACCAACATGCAGTGTTTTCCTTGATTGAATTAGCTCTCACACCAATATTTGCGTCTAGAGCCTTTGCATTGAGGGCTATCTGAAAAACGGGCTGTGGCGCTGAAGTTGCCTGTGAATGTGGAGTTGGTGGCATGTGAAAACCCGCATGTGGAGCATTCGATTTGTGTGGGATGCTCTACCAGGGTTCATTCCTAGATAATGCTCTCAAAGGGCACTAAGCATAGAGCGTGAAAAACTGAGTTTCCCTTGAGAGCTGCTTGGAAGCCTGATGGTATGTGAAGTTAGTGGGCAAAATGGAGTTGTTCTCCCACAAGAAACCACTCGGCTGATCCTTCTTCAATATGCCCTTCACCAACATGCAGTGTTCCCTTGATTGAATTAGCTCTCACACCAATATTTGCGTCTAGAGCCTTTGCATTGAGGGCTATCTGAAAACGGCTGTGGCGCTGAAGTTGCCTGAGAATGTGGAGTTGGTGGCATGTGAAACCCGCATGTGGAGCATTCGTTTGTGTGGGATGCTCTACCAGGTTCATTCCTAGATAATGCACTCAAAGGGCACTAAGCATAGAGTGTGAAAACTGAATTTCCTTGAGAGCTGCTTGGAAGCCTGATGGTATGTGAAGTTAGTGGGCCAAATGGAGTTGTTCTCCCACAAGAACCACTCGGCTGATCCTTCTTCAATATGCCCTTCACCAACATGCAGTGTTCCCTTGATTGAATTAGCTCTCACACAAATATTTGCGTCTAGAGCCTTTGCATTGAGGGGCTATCTGAAAACGGCTGTGGCGCTGAAGTTGCCTGAGAATGTGGAGTTGGTGGCATGTGAAACCCGCATGTGGAGCATTCGTTTGTGCGGGATGCTCACCAAGCTTCATTTCAGTCCTAGGCACTCAAAGGGCACTAAGCATAGAGTGTGAAAAACTGAGTTTCCTTGAGAGCTGCTTGGAAGCCCTGATGGTGTGTGAAGTTAGGGAGCCAAATGGAGTTGTTCTCCCACAAGAACCACTCGGCTGATCCTTCTTCAATTATGCCCTTCACCAACATGCAGTGTTTCCTTGATTGAATTAGCTCTCACACCAATATTTGCGTCTAGAGCCTTTGATTGAGGGCTATCTGAAAACGGCTGTGGTGCTGAAGTTGCCTGTGAATTTGGAGTTGGTGGCATGTGAAACCCGCATGTGGAGCATTCGTTTGTGTGGGATGCTCTACCAGGTTCATTCCTAGATAATGCACTCAAAGGGCACTAAGCATAGAGTGTGAAAACTGAGTTTCCTTGAGAGCTGCCTTGGAAGCCTGATGGTATGTGAAGTTAGTTGGCAAAAATGGAGTTGTTCTCCCACAAAGAACCACTCGGCTGATCCTTCTTCAATATGCCCTTCACCAACATGCAGTGTTTCCTTGATTGAATTTGCTCTCACACCAATATTTGCGTCTAGAGCCTTTGCATTGAGGGCTATTTGAAAACGGCTGTGGCGCTGAAGTTGCCTGAGAATGTGGAGTTGGTGGCATGTGAAACCCGCATGTGGAGCATTCGTTTGTGTGGGATGCTCTACCAGGTTCATTCCTAGATAATGCACTCAAAGGGCACTAAGCATAGAGTGTAAAAAGTGAGTTTCCTTGAGAGCTGCTTGGAAGCCTGATGGTGTGTGAAGTTAGTGAGCCAAATGGAGTTGTTCTCCCACAAGAACCACTCGGCTGTTCCTTCTTCAATATGCCCTTCACCAACATGCAGTGTTTCCTTGATTGAATTAGCTCTCACACCAATATTTGCGTCTAGAGCCTTTGCATTGAGGGCTATCTGAAAACGGCTGTGGCGCTGAAGTTGCCTGAGAATGTGGAGTTGGTGGCATGTGAAACCCGCATGTGGAGCATTCGTTTGTGTGGGATGCTCACCAAGCGTCATTTCAGTCCTAGGCACTCAAAGGGCACTAAGCATAGAGTGTGAAAACTGAGTTTCCTTGAGAGCTGCTTGGAAGCCTGATGGTGTGTGTGAAGTTAGTGAGCCAAATGGAGTTGTTTCTCCCACAAGAACCACTCGGCTGATCCTTCTTCAATATGCCCTTCACCAACATGCAGTGTTTCCTTGATTGAATTAGCTCTCACACCAATATTTGCGTCTAGAGCCTTTGCATTGAGGGCTATCTGAAAACGGCTGTGGCGCTGAAGTTGCCTGTGAATGTGGAGTTGGTGGCATGTGAAACCCGCATGGTGGAGCATTCGTTTGTGTGGGATGCTCTACCAGGTTCATTCCTAGATAATGCACTCAAAGGGCACTAAGCATAGAGCGTGGAAAACTGAGTTTCCTTGAGAGCTGCTTGGAAGCCGGATGGTATGTGAAGTTAGTGGGCAAAATGGAGTTGTTCTCCCCACAAGAAACCACTCGGCTGATCCTTCTTCAATATGCCCCTTCACCAACATGCAGTGTTCCCCTTGATTGAATTAGCTCTCACACCAATATTTGCGTCTAGAGCCTTTGCATTGAGGGGCTATCTGAAAACGGCTGTGGCGCTGAAGTTGCCTGTGAATGTGGAGTTGGTGGCATGTGAAACCCGCATGTGGAGCATTCGTTTGTGTGGGATGCTCTACCAGGTTCATTCCTAGATAATGCACTCAAAGGGCACTAAGCATAGAGTGTGAAAACTGAGTTTCCTTGAGAGCTGCTTGGAAGCCTGATGGTATGTGAAGTTAGTGGGCAAAATGGAGTTGTTCTCCCACAAGAACCACTCGGCTGATCCTTCTTCAATATGCCCTTCACCAACATGCAGTGTTTCCTTGATTGAATTAGCTCTCACACCAATATTTGCGTCTAGAGCCTTTGCATTGAGGGCTATCTGAAAAACGGCTGTGGCGCTGAAGTTGCCTGAGAATGTGGAGTTGGTGGCATGTGAAACCCGCATGTGGAGCATTCGTTTGTGTGGGATGCTCCTACCAGGTTCATTCCTAGATAATGCACTCAAAGGGCACTAAGCATAGAGTGTAAAAAGTGAGTTTCCTTGAGAGCTGCTTGGAAGCCTGATGGTGTGTGAAGTTAGTGAGCCAAATGGAGTTGTTCTCCCACAAGAACCACTCGGCTGATCCTTCTTCAATATGCCCTTCACCAACATGCAGTGTTTCCTTGATTGGAATTAGCTCTCACACCAATATTTGCGTCTAGAGCCTTTGCATTGAGGGCTATCTGAAAACGGCTGTAGCACTGATGTTGCCTGTGAATGTGGAGTTGGTGGGCATGTGAAACCCGCATGTGGAGCATTCGTTTGTGTGGGATGCTCTATCAGGTTCATTCCTAGATAATGCACTCAAAGGTCACTAAGCATAGAGTTTAAAAAGTGAGTTTCCTTGAGAGCTGCTTGGAAGCCTGATGGTGTGAAGTTAGTGAGTCAAATGGAGTTTGTTCTCCCACAAGAACCACTCGGCTGCTGATCCTTCTTCAATATGCCCTTCACCAACATGCAGTGTTTCCTTGATTGAATTAGCTCTCACACCAATATTTGCGTCTAGAGCCTTTGCATTGAGGGCTATCTGAAAACGGCTGTGGCGCTGAAGTTGCCTGAGAATGTGGAGTTGGTGGCATGTGAAACCCGCATGTGGAGCATTCGTTTGTGTGGGGATGCTCACCAAGCTTCATTTCAGTCCTAGGCACTCAAAGGGCACTAAGCATAGAGTGGGAAAACTGAGTTTCCTTGAGAGCTGCTTGGAAGCCTGATGGTGTGTGAAGTTAGGGAGCCAAATGGAGTTGTTCTCCCACAAGAACCACTCGGCTGATCCTTCTTCAATATGCCCTTCCACCAACATGCAGTGTTTCCTTGATTGAATTAGCTCTCACACCAATATTTGCGTCTAGAGCCTTTGCATTGAGGGCTATCTGAAAACGGCTGTGGCGCTGAAGTTGCCTGAGAATGTGGAGTTTGGTGGCATGTGAAACCCGCATGTGGAGCATTCGTTTGTGTGGGGATGCTCTACCAGGTTCATTCCTAGATAATGCACTCAAAGGGCACTAAGCATAGAGTGTAAAAAGTGAGTTTCCTTGAGAGCTGCTTGGAAGCCTGATGGTGTGTGAAGTTAGTGAGCCAAATGGAGTTGTTCTCCCACAAGAACCACTCGGCTGATCCTTCTTCAATATGCCCTTCACCAACATGCCAGTGTTTCCTTGATTGAATTAGCTCTCACACCAATATTTGCGTCTAGAGCCTTTGCATTGAGGGCTATCTGAAAACGGCTGTGGGTGCTGAAGTTGCCTGTGAATTCTGGAGTTGGTGGGCATGTGAAACACCGAATGTGGAGCATTCGTTTGTGTGGGATGCCTCACCTACCTTCAGGTTCATTCCTAGGTAATGCCTCAAAAGGGCACTAAGCATAGAGGTGTGAAAAACGTGAGTTTCCTTGAGAGCTGCTTGGAAGAATGATGGTGTGTGAAGTTAGTGAGCCAAATGGAGTTGTTCTCCCA